>NC_073391.1:24977304-25277304 GCF_028641065.1 Leucoraja erinaceus | reverse complement strand
GGAATTTCAGGAGCACGGATCTTCGGAACTCGCTGCTGGAAAACAAGGCGAAGGAGTTCTCTGGCTGGAGTTGTAAGTACACACTTTGTAGTTTGTCTGCATTTCTGTGGTTGTAATTGGACAATAGAGAACAGACAATAGACAATAGGTGCAGGAGTAGGCCATTGAGCCTTTTGAGCCAGCACCGCCAAACAATGTGATCATGGCTGATCATCCCTAATCAGTACCCCGTTCCTGCCTTCTTCCCATATCCCCTGACTCCGCGATTTTTAAGAGCCCTATCTAGCTCTCTCTTGAAAGCATCCAGAGAACCCGCCTCCACTGCCCTCTGAGGCAGAGAATTCCACAGACTCACAACTTGCTGTGAGAAAAAGTGTTTCCTCGTCTCCATTCTAAATGGCTTACTCTTTATTCTTGAACTGTGGCCCCTGGTTCTGGACTCCCCCAACATCAGGAACATGTTTCCTGCCTCTAGCGTGTCCAAACCCTTAACAATCGTATATTTTTCAATGAGATACCCTCTCATCCTTCTAAACTACAGAGTGTACTAGCCCAGCTGCTCCATTCTCTCAGCATATGACAGTCCAGCCATCCCGGGAATTAACCTTGTAAACCTACGCTGCACTCCCTCAATAGCAAGAATGTCCTTCTCAAATTAGGGAACCAAAACTGCACACAATACTCCAGGTGTGCTCTCACTAGGGCTCTGGACAACTGCAGAAGGACCTCTTTGCTACTATATTCGATTCATCTTGTTATAAAGGCCAACATGCCATTTGCTTTCTTCACTGCCTGCTGTACCTGCATGTTTACTTTCATAGACAGATGTACAAGGACCCCCAGATCCCGTTGTACATCCTCTTTTCCCAACTTGACGCCATTTAGATAGTAATCTGCCTTCCTGTTTTTGCTACCAAAGTGGATAACCTCACATTTATCTGCATTAAACTTCATCTGCCATGCTTCTGCCCACTCCCCCATCCTGTCCAAGTCACCCTGCATTCTCATAGCATCCTCCTCACAGTTCAAATTTCCACCCAGCTTTGTTCCAGTTCCAATTAAGATTACAATTTGATCCACACTTATCTTCATTCATTCTATGTTTGCACAGATGACCAACTGTGCCAATGGTTCAAAAGCCAGAGGAGAAGGTTCGGCTGCCACACAGTCTGCATAAGTCTGGCTCTGCCAGTAAGCCGGTGACTGACAGACAGCAGTGGATCGTGGAGAAATGGGGGTTTGTGCAGAACCACATAGTTCCAGTGGAGAGGATAGAGAGCTCCAAGAAGGTGAATAGTTAAAAAAATATTTAACAGTGATAATTTGTTGGTCACCTTGCTTGCTACGTCCTGATGATCTTGAACATCTGTGATACACATTTACTTTCTTCCAGTTTATCAAGGATAAATGCCAATGCGTCATCTCTAGTGATGATGTGCCGGTTCCTCTTGAGGGACCCTCTGGGTCCAGCACTGTGGCCAAACAGCAAGCGGATGCCGGCACACACAACTGCGCCTGAATGTGAAGAGGCTGGAGTGCAAAGTCAGCGGGAGATGTTCACAGGTGTGTGCTTTTGGGTGAATTATCAGCAAATTTCTTATTTAACCCACCCCTACATCCATCTTTTCTCCATCGCCTCCCAAAATTTATTTACCTGGATTGCATCTTTTGTTGCAGATCATGCAACAGGTGTAGACAACGACAGACGTCATGTCACAACCAAGGACGGTACACGAGAGGACTGTTTATGCCTTCTCAATGTTCTTGCGAGAGGAGATGCTGCAAATCCCAGAATGCGAACTCCTCGGAGGCCTTTGCCTTGGCAAGGGCCCACAGATCTCCTCAGCCAGTAAATTATTTTAATCAAAGTTAATAGAATTTATAAAACATTTGACTTTAATGCTTTGTATGAATTACTCACTATGAATTCCTTGGTGTTACAGAATCTGATGACCATTCATGGGACTCCTCCTTTTCTGAATCTGCTGTGACACACAGCTTGTGAAAGGTTGTGATTTATTTTATATGATTTGTTTGCCCCCCAGTTCATATTGATAGGTTTATGCGTTTTATCCGCAGGCGATGATGGGACCACGACACATGGCATACCAATGGGTGGCAAGTGCACCCAGCATCAGGGTAGGCAGCTCAACGCCACATCAGGCACATCCGGCATCCACAACATTCCTAGCGCGATTACAGAGTCAGGACACAAGTGGCAACTTGAGTCTGAATCTCTCGGACTATTTGATGGACGATAGCCCAGTGCAAGCCGGCCATAAAGAATGATGTCCTTTCACCAATATTCAATATTCTGTAGACGTGTTGTATATTAGGTGCTGTAAATTTAACATCTGCAATCAGAGAAAGGAAGAAACAGTAAACAATTATATTGTAGCATTAAAAAATATATCCAGCCACCATTTTACTGACTTTTTGTTTGAAATATGCTGCAGGACAAATTAAATGGTGAAAGGATCTAGTCCAAGTTGTTAGCCTTGAGGAGTTACATATTTTGCCTGGCTTGAAAGATCGCCATCTCACTATGAAAAGAAAAACCTTGGTGTTACAGAATCTGATGAGGCACATGCAAGTGATCAGGGAGAGAGAGATGAGACCAGGGCCTCCACTGGGCCACTGACCCCCCCCCCCCTCCCTCCCAGAACGCCGCCGATGGTGGGGAGACAATAGAAAAGTTACTGTGGGGAGGGGAGAGAGGAGTTTGTGAGTGGGGCAGGAAGGTGCATCACCAACCTAGCCTGACAGAAGAGACCAATCTGTGTGGCGCTGACTGAAGGAATCTGCACATGCGCCTGGTTTTTAAGATATTTAAGCCTCGATAACTTTTACATTATACCACCAATCGGAACGAAACTTGTTGCATTCGCAGCACATGTGAAGGGTGAGGAACCTGACAAGGAATTGTAGTGCTATCACGTACCGTTTTTGCGCAAATTGAAAAACCCCACAAACTGGAAGAGCACAAGATCAGAGTTTTAGTTATGTATAGAATAGATAGATAGATAGATAGATAGATAGATAGATAGATAAATAGATAGATAGATAGATAGATAGATAGATAGATAGATAGATAGATAGATAGATAGATAGATAGAGATAGATAGATAGATAGATTTTGCCTGCATTTTGGAACATCAGGCTGTGTGTCCTCTCCCTAAATACAAATGGAAACTGAAATCTGAGCATCCAGTACAGAAAGTGATACAGGCTGGCCTGTAATGAATGAGCTCCTACATGACTGCTTTGAATCGGTTGGCTGGTCCACACTTGGCAACCAACCTAAATGAGTATGTCCCTGCCATCACAGACTTCATCAGTAAGTAGGTAGAGGACTATCTGCCAAAAATGTCAATCTGAGCTTTCCCCAAATGGAAACTATGGATGAACTGAAATCTACTCCCTAGTGAAGTCTGCGGCATTGAAACTTAAATCTTGGACCTAGCCCAACCAATACAAAGAGGTATAATCTTGGCAACGCCAAGACAAAGGACAATACAGACCAAGTTGCTGTTCCGGACTAACGACAAAGACGCCTGTCGATTGTGACAAAACTTACATGCTACAACAGGTTACAAAGCAAAATCTTGCAAAATTGCCAGCAACAACACATCCCTCCCTGATCAGCTAACCATTCAATACTTGTTTTGAACAGAAATCAAGTAGAATGACGTCACCTGCCCCAACAGCCTCAGGTGCAGCTGTACCTACAGTGACTGTTGCAGAAGTTGGATCAGCCTTCTTGAGAGTGAACCCACGGAGAGCAACTGGCCTGGTGGGAGCACTCATGGACATATTTCACTCCTCATTCTCCATACTGAGGTTCCCACATACTTTAAGAAAATTATTGTCATCCAGTGCCCAAGAAAAACGAGGTACCATTCCTTAAAGACTCTCATCCAGTGACTCTGACGTCCACTATCTTGAATTGCATTGAGATGTTGGTCATGGTGCACATCAATCATCTCCAGCCTCCCAGACAGCCTAGATCCACTGCAATTCACTTACCATCAAACCATTACAACGGCAGTGTTGGTCTCCCTGGACCTATACTGGTCCCTTGAACATATGGCCAAACAAGGTCACTCCTATTTATTGACCATACAGTAGCTCTGCTTTTAACATAATTCCAGTCAAACCCACCTCCAAATTCTTGGTCCAAGGATGTAGAACATCCCTCTGAAACTGGATCCTCGAGTTCCTAACCCAAATACCATAATTGGTGAGGATTGGCAAAAAAACCTCCTCCAGGATAATTCTCAATACAGATGCCCTGCAAGGCTTCATACTCAGCCCGTTACCGTAACCTCCTTACTCTACTCCACGTAGACCCATCAAAAACAGTTAAATCTTCCATTTGTGAGTAATGGGATGGATATCGAACTATAATATCGATAGTACAGGAAGGAGATAGAGAGCTTTAGTAGCAGGGTCAATCCTTTTTTGTACTAACCAGCATCTGCAGGTCCTTACTTCTACAACCCCTCCCTCAATGTCAACAAATTGAAGCTTGTCAACCACTTCAGGCAGTGGGGTGGAGTACATGCCCCAGTCTGTATCAATGGTGCTGAAGAGGAGATATTTGAAAACTTCAAGTTCATTGGTGTAAGTATCACCAAGAATTTGTCTTAGTCCAACCACCTTAATGCTGCAGCCAAAAAGGCACACCAATGCTTCTACATCCTCAGGCTGAGGAATTTTGTCATGTCTCCAATGACTGAACAATTTTTATAGATGCACTGCAGAAAGCATCCTATCAGTTTGCATGGCAACTGGTCTGTTCAAGTTAGCTGGAACACAGTCATGAACGCAGCCCAGTACATAGCACAAAGTAGCCTCTTTCTCTCCCCCATCAACTCCATCTACACTTTATGTTGCCGAGGGAAAGCAGTTAACATAATTAAGGAATATTTATTATTCTCCCCTCAGGCAAAAGTACAAAAACTTGAAAGCATGCATCACCAGTTTCAGAAACAATTTTCCCCCCACTCTTATCAGACTCAACAGACTTCTCATAAGGATGAATTTGTGATCTTCCAAACTACCTTGCTGCAGCCCTTGCACTTTTTTTAAATCTGCACTTTCTCTTCAATTGTAAGACTATATTATTGTTTATTTTTCTCTCTTGCGCTACCTTGATGTACTTGTGCATGTGAACATTCTGAAAATCTTTCACTGCAGGGCCTTTGAGGCATTCCATTCTGACCTCTACATGATGAGCTTGTGAGCAAATATGTTTTACTGCAGAAACTTGTCCATAAATCATGTGGTAAGGTCCAATTGAATGTTTCAGTGTGGCAAAGAGACCATGCCCATCCCTCACAACATCATGGATGGTTAGAACTTCAGTATGTGGTGACACGATGTTTACTTACTCTTGTCCCATGGATATCATGATGCAGCCAAACACAATGCTGACAGCCACGATGAGAGCTGCAGTGCATATATTTCTTCCCATTTCTCTGGAGACCTTTACATCATGACCTGACAAGACAATTCCTTCTGGATCTCCAGACAGCAGTTGTGCTGGGAATTTTACCCAGTGAACTGTGCTAAATAATCTACGCCTAACTGTGGTGCTGCTAATAGAGCTGCTACCTCTGCTCCAGTGACCTGGGTTCAACTCTGATCTCTGGTGCTGAATTTGAGTTTGCATGTTCTCCCTGTGATGGCATCGGTTTCCTCCAGATGCTTTGGTTTCCTCCCACACCCCAAAGACATGCAGGTTAATTGGTTTCTGTAAATGTCTCTGGTGTGTTGATGGTAAAGTGGGAAGAATAAAATGCAATTTGTTTATCGTTATTGTAAATGGATGTTTGTTCAGTGTGGGCGCAGTGCACCAATAGCTTTTTACTGTGCTGTATAACTATGACATTGATCAAAGGGGAGACAGCTGCAGGAGACAAATGTTATCTTAAGTCTAAATGACTTCTGAATTAAGTGTGTTAATTTACCGGTAAATGTATTTAATTTAATCTCCTTTTTATAATTTCTGAAAATGTTCAAATAGTTGTGAAGCTAAACAGTCTACCTGATGGGGTGGGAGATTGCAACCTTGGAGATGGGTCAGTGGGGGCGCTGCAAGCCGGCAGCCCTGCCAGCAGCGTGTTAGTTTTTTCTACTTTTTTAAATTTCTTTAGTGTGTCCTAATGTGTGTTTTTGGTGTCTCTCTGTGTGTCCTGTGCGGGGGGTGTTGTGGGAGGGGTAACGGGGAAACTGTTACAGTAGCTTTCCAGTCCTCCACCGAGAGGCGACTTTTTCCATGTCGCCTCGAGGATCGGCACGGCCTTTCCCGGAGACGTGACCGGGGCTTCAGCGGCGGGCGCAGCGCGGACTCTCGTCGCGGAGCGGGCAAGCCCTCTCCGGGGCTTGCCGGAGAGGAGCGCTCCGTTCGCTGGCCCGCGGCAGCCTTTAGCCGGCTCGGTGTCCGCAGTCTAGGGTCTCTCGTTGGGGACCCCGGAGAAGATATCCGACCGCTGACCCGCGGCCTACTTTTACCACGGGCGCGGCTGGGACTTACCATCAGGAGCAGGGTCCCTCACCGGGGACCTCAGGAGAAGAGCTCCGACTGCCGGCCCTGCGGTCTGCGGTGCTTCTGGCTGTGGCGCAACGGGGACTTTGACTTTAGATCTTCGACCGCCGGCCTGCGGCCAACACCAGCCTGAAGCCGCGGCCTCCGGTTCTGGACTTACCTGCACTTTACCTGGTCTACTCATCTGGACGCCCGCAGCGGCGGCTGCGGAAGGGAGAGGTCCCGACCACGGGGGAAAATGGAAAATGGAGGAGGACTGGCCAAATTTTGTGCCTTCCACCACAGTGATGAATGCTGTGGTGGATGTCTGTGTTACATTTTTATTGTGTTTTTGTGTGTTCTGTTTTCATTGTACCGCTGCTGGCAAATTCATTTCACTTGCACTTTATGTGCAAGTGACGAATAAAACTGATATTGATTGAACGAACTTCACGGGATCCACCCTGTTTCAACGAATGCAATCAACCTGGCGTGCACAAACGGAAGATGAAACAGAACACATTGTCTTACAACTTTAGGCTGTGCATGCCATGCGCAAGAAGTAGTCTACCTGATAACAGATTTGACAATCAGTTCAGCCTGAGTTTATGGCTCATGTTCACATACACGAGTACAAAGTGCTGGAGTAACTTAGCAGGTCAGGCAGCATCATTGGAGAACATGGTTAGGTGACATTTCGGATCGAGACCCTTTTCCAACTGAAGTTTTGTCGAATGACTGTCAAATCGTTTCTGTGGAATTAATGATTGGAAGGCCGTACATTGCACAGGTCCTTGATTCTTGTGCCAGAGCATCAGTAAATTCTCACTGAAGAATCCATTCAAGGTAAGAGAGGTTTAAAAGGGGCAGTAACCATATCTTGAATTGTCGCTGTGGGAAGTTCCAGACCAATAACTTGCTCCCTCCTAAACATTCCCGCATTGCCTTTTCATGATAAGTGAAATTTAACCTGCTTTTCTTCCAATGAATGCCGTATTTGCTTAGTTTCAAAGAGATCAAAAATAGATAAAGATTTTTCTCAGAATGTGAGTGTTGCTTGCAATATAATGCTCATCTTTCCTGACCTTCTGATAGGAAATATTGGGTCTTTATCATTAAGTACTGCAGTTTAGAAAGTGCTGTATGTCACAAGGTCAAAAGTGATAGGTGCAGAATTAGGCCATTCAGCCCGTCAAGTCTACGCCATTCGATCATGGCTGATCCATCTCTCCCTCCTAACCCCATTCTCCTGCCTTCTCCTCATAACCCCTGACACACGTACTAATTAGATCTCTTGCTAGGGAGCCGATACTCAATAGCATCAAAGTGTACTTGGACTGAGATGTAAGGCAGACTGGAAAAAGTTGGCTGCTTTCTTTAATTGGCTTAAGTGTGAGAGGCAGACATTTGTAAAAAGCAATACTGCAAACGGGTCATCTGCAAGGATAAATCAGAAAAATAAAAAATATTTTTAGACCACAGAATACTCAGGAGATCAGGAGTAGTTATTGATCTTGGCTAAGGGCAACAAGAAGTGCTGTTGGAGCAGCTGAAATGACATCGGAGATGATGATAATGGATAGTTAGGGTAGTAAAAACAAAATCAGGTTTAACTGCGCTGGGAGTCGGAAAGCTAAGGATTGTTTTGAAGAATTTCTTTGTGCATGATTAGGCAGACTGCCAGGTTGTGTCTGAGACTTTAAATGACTGCAGATATATTTCTCGTTAGGATAAAGGATCTTGTCATGTATGACATGACAGCATTCACTCATCAAAAACTCCTTTTGCTCATCTCAGTCATTTTCTACGTCTCCAATGCTACACAGCCGAATGCACCATCTAAGGTTTCCTCTGCAACCACTATATCTTCCTCACAGCCACAATGTCATCTTCACTTCAATGTTTTAACTTTCTAGTATTCTCCATGCTAGCCTTTCACAGGACAACGGTAGCATTTTGGCAAAGATTGAAGATTTGTGAGAACTTGTAGTTCACTAATTTTCGAAGGGCATTGGATAAATAAAGCATCAGTTTGAACACTATTTCTGACTTTCTTTTAAATAGATCATGCTTTAAAACAAAAAAAAAAACAGCTGTGAATATGAAGGTTCCTCAGAGTGGTCCAGTTTCTGAGGATAGACACAAAATGGTTGAATAACTCAGTGGGACAGACAGCATCTATGGATAGAAGGAATGGGTGATGTTTTGGGTCGAGACCCTGCTTCAGAATTTGGTTAATGCATTGGGCAGCAACATTTCTGATCATAATTCGTATTAAAACCTGGTATTATTGCTGATTTAAAAAAAACAGGTTATGGACTATGATTTAGTGAGTCCATGCTGTTCCACTAAAGACCTCTCCTCAATAGTAATAAACATCTCATTGGATATGTTCTGTTTGTTTTCTTTCAAATATCTTGGATTGGGTTTTGTTGCAATCTCTTTGCTTGTTTATTTTCAACTACAGAGGAATTAATAGCACAGTTATTGTGTATTCAGTTTGAATACCTATCAGTGCTTTTGGTCAGTGCTTTTGGCCCAGGCCGCAGGAGAATCCCCGACCTGGTGGAGGATCGCAGGAACAGTAAGTACCGTACCTGGAAACACCGGGGAGGCCTCCTTGGTGTCCGGAAACATGGCCGGCAGGCAGGACTACAACTCAGACTGAAGCACAGGGGACTACGACCCCCCCTCTTCCTACCAGCCAATGTACAATCATTGGAAAATAAAGTGGAGGACAAGATCAGGGCTGCTTTATCAAAGGGAGCAGAGGGAATGCTCTGTGTTCTATTTCACAGAGACATGGCTCACCCCCAGCTTCCCAGACTCAGCCATCCAGCCTGAAGGTTTCTCCATTCATTGTATGGACCATACGCAGGCATCAGAGAAAGGGAGAGGCGGGGGTGTCTGCCTTATGATCAACTTTTCGTGGGGCTCAGATGTGGCAGTTCTGACTATCTCCTGCTCTCTGCACCTGGAAAATCTGGCGGTGAAGTGCTGACTCTTCTACCTCCTGAGGGAATTCACCTCCATCATCCTGACCGCGGTCTACATCCCACCCCAGGCAGGCGTCCGTCTAGCATTGGAGGAGCTGCACGCCGTGGTCAACAAGCACCAGACAGCGTACCCCGAAGCCTTTACCAGCATAGCCGGGGACTTCAACAAAGCCAACCTGAAAAAAATCACTCCCAAACTATCACCAACTGCAGCACCAGAGGATTAAACACTCTTGACCACTGCTATATGACCATCAAAGATGCCTATCGCTCTATCGCTCGCCCTCACTTCGGGAAATCCGACCATTCAGAGGTGCTGCTTCTTCCTGCATACAGGCAGCAACTGAAGAATGCACCCCTAGAGGTGAGGACTTCACAGAGCTGGTCTGGGAAGGCACAGGAACAACTACAGGACTGCTTTGAGTCAGTAGACTGGGCAAGGACTCGGCAACGGACCTGAATGAATACGCCACAGTCGTTACAGACTTTATAAGGAAATGTGTGGAGGACTGTTTTCCTACAAAAACCTTCCTAGTGTTTCCTAACCAGAACCAGGAGATCCTCAGTCTTCTGAAGACCAGATCCCAGGCATTCAGGTCTGGTGAGGCAGACATCTATAAGATGTTATATGTTCATATAAGATGGTATACCCGGTCGAGTTCTCAAAGCCTGTGCAGACCAACTGGCTGGTGGTTTTGCGGACATTTTCAATCTCTCACTACTGAAGTCTGAGGTTCCCACCTGCTTTAAGCGGACATCAATAATAAGAGTAGGGTGCCTCACCGACTGTCGACCAGTGGCACTAACGTCAGTGGTGATGAAGTGCTTTGAGAGGTTGGTTATGGTAGATATCAACTCCAACCTCAACAAGAACCTCAACCCACTACAGTTTGCCTACCATCACAACAGGTCAATTTAGGATGTGATCTCACTGGTTCTCCACTCCGCACAGGACCACTTGGACAATAAAAACACTTAAGTCAGACTGTTCTTTATAGACTACAGCTCGGCATTCAATACCATCATCCCCTTCAAGCTGGTTACACAAGGAGATGTGGTGTTGCGGAGCTCTCGGCCGAACACAAAGACGAGTGTGTTAAAAAATATTTTTGGAATTCGGAGGGGGTGGGAGATTGCAACCTTCACGTGGTCCATCCTGTTTCGACGAATGTAATCAACTTGGTGTGCGCAATCAAGTAAGATCAAATAGAACAAGTTGTCCTACACCTTTAGGCTGTGCATGCCATATACAAGAAGAAGAAGGAATTTGGAGGAGACACAGCAGTACATTTAAACATCCTTGTGTATCACTGTGACATTGCAGAGACTTGTTTCAAAAGTTTCTACTTGTTTTGGGACTGGGTGCAGTCTTATCAACTAACTGTCGAGCTTCCACAACTGTGGCTGGCAACCTGCCATGAAACTGTAGCGCACCAAAAGGGGGGAGAAAATCTTTCTGGACTTTTACACCTGCGTCAAGAACAACCCCCCCCCTCCCCCCTCCTATTGCCTCGTCGGTGCTGACCGAGCCGGTCTGGCTTTCGTGCAGTGTGGGAGGATTTCTGCACCGTCTCAACCTTCTGCAGCCTTGGAACCTAGAGGTGACGGGGCCTCCAAGACCAAAGGAGATAGGAGGCTTCCAACAACTACGACTGAAGGCAAATCCCTTTCTTTGCTGCAGGAGCAGCGAAGACCAGCTGGGATTGCCGACGAAGGTCAGCAGCTCGTCAGGGATCGCAGGAGAGCCGAGATAGCCGGGCGAAGAGGTAGTGATGCAGCAATTTTCGGGGGAGCCGCCATTATCATCGTTCGAGGCAGTACCAATTTGCCTCCCTCCCTCGAACTGTTCCATGTTGTTTTTGTGTTGGACTTGGCCTCGAGCCATTTGGATTGTGTGTCTGTCTGGCATTTTGTAAGTGTTATGTTTAAATTGTAGCACCTGATACCATGCAGGGTCAGTGTTCTGGGGGAGTGGGGCCTTCTGGGAGCTATGCAAAGGCGGCTGCTCCTCTGGGGGGCCCGGTTCTCCATGAGGAACCTGCCTTTTGAGCATGGGATAAGGTGCTACTTGCCCCTCAGATGAACCTGGAGGACTGCTCGGCTACCATGGTCGTGGCGGCAAAATCAGAATTATAATCTGTGTGGTGAGTTTCTGTGCCCAAGCTCTGCTGACAAGAATTATCGGAGACTATTTAAAATAACATCGAGAATTGCCCCTTCAGCCCAACTTATCCATGCTGTCCAAAGTGGCCAACTAGGCTAATTCCTCTCCATGTACCTGTTCAAATATCTATTAAATGTTGTTATATTTAAGAGGGAGTTAGATGTGGCCCTTGTGGCTAAAGGGATCAGGGGGTATGGAGAGAAGGCAGGTACATGATACTGAGTTGAATAATCAGCCATGATCATATTGAATGGTGGTGCAGGCTCAAAGGGCCGAATGGCCTACTCCTGCACCTATTTTCTATGTTTCTATGTTATAATGCCTCCCTCAAATACTTCCTCTGGCAGCTTGTTCCACGTAAATACTGCACTTTATGTGGATACAAGTTGCCCTTCAGGTTCCTATTAAATCCTTTCTTTCTTTTCTTTTAAAATCTTTTTATCAATTTTTTTCAAAAGCGAAATCAAGACAACAAAAAAAATAATGATAAGCATAACAATGATATTGATACATAGGGATCAGGGTTACATTAATAACAGGTATAACCTAACTATGAGTCCAGTGTCAAAATACACATTGAATATAGACCTCCCGGTCTTTATGTAAATATGGTTAAATGTTTAAAAGAGAACATTCATATAAAAAGAAAAAGATAGAAGAAAAAAAGAGAAAAAACAAAAAAACAAAACCCTCTAAACTAAAAAAAAGCAAAACAGAATCTGGGCTGCAAAAAATTTCAACAATTTAAGTCCCTGTTTGTTGTCAAGTCCGTTCCACCGTATAAAGGTAAAATAATTATTATAACAGTAGGAGAGGGAACAATTTATGCTGGATGAAATTTAACCAAGGGTTCAACAATGTCACTCCTAATTTTTTCTAAATTTAAATATGATTTTGTTTCAGAGTACCAATGGAGTGTGGTCGGAGGATTAGTGTTTTTCCATTTAAATAAAATAGATCTTTTGGCAATTAATGTGGTAAAAAAAATCAGCCGATGGGCGGAACGGGACAGATGAATAAAATCTAACATTGGTAGCCCAAAAATTGCAGTAATAGGATGAGGTTGTAAATCAATACCTAAAACTACAGAAATAGTAACAAAAATGTATTTCCAATATTTTTCCAAAAGTGGGCAGGACCAAAACATATGAGTCAATGAGGCCACTTCAGAATTACATCTGTCACAGGTAGGATTTATAGAAAATGACCATAAAAACAAGCTCTTATCTTTTGACATATGAGCTCTGTTAACAACCTTGAATTGTATCAAAGTGTGTCTTGCACACATTGAGGAAGTATTAACTAATTGACGAATCCTCTCCCATTTCTCTATAGATAGAGAAATTCGAAGTTCTCTTTCCGTCATTCTTAATTTTATCAAATGTATCCTTTTAAATTTCAAAATCAACTCACAAATAGTCGTTATTAAGCCCTTCTGATAAGGGTTCAAATGTAAAAATGTTTCCAAGATTTCGGTTTGATGTGGTAATGGAAAAAAGGGTAGAGTAGCCTTCAAAAAATGTCTAATTTGTAAATATCTAAAGAAATGTGAGCTAGGTAGATTATATTTATTGGAGAGTTGTTCAAAACACATCAAACAACCATCAAAAAACAAATCACGAAAAGCTACTAATCCCTTCCTCTTCCGTAACAGAAAGGCTTGATCAGTACTGGAAGGTTGGAAGAAAAAATTAGATAAGATAGGAATCGATAAGATAAAATCATTCAATCCAAAAAACTTATGAAATTGGGTTAGTCGTATATTTATTCAATCTCGTAATTGTAAAAGGTAATGAGGCCCATAGAATAGAAGCCAATGATAGCCCTTGCATAGAATCACGTTCAAGATTTATCCATCCTGGGCATTAGCTATCTTCTAAATCTTTTGTCCAAAACATTAGATAGCGAGCATTAACTGCCCAATTGTAGAATCTAAGGTTCGACAGGGCCAAACCACCGTCTTTTTTTGATTTCTGTAAGTATTTTTTACTTAGTCTGGAATTTTTATTCTGCCATATATATGAAGAAACTTTGGAGTCAATAATATCAAAGAAAGATTTAGCAATAAAAATTGGTATTGTCTGAAATAAATAAAAAAAGTTAGGTAAGATAAACATTTTAATAGCATTGATTCGGCCTATTAAAGATAAGGACATTGGTGACCATGGAATCCTTCCACCTATCTTCAATTATCTTTTATTTTTGTAGGTCGATTATGAGGCAGGATCACCTTTGTTAGTTTTTAACAACGTGTCCTGTTGTCAGTTTATTCAAGGCCTTTACAGAAATTAACTAATCTCTCAGATCAGAGATGGTTGGCAATTTTGTGTAAACAACATTCATTTTCATCAACTTCTCAACTGGTGAGCCACAACAGACATCTGTTTGGGGCTTGCAACTTGCATGCAGCCTTTTACTGAGGCTTGAAGCCTCTGGACTGGAAATCAGGCTGGCATGGAATCAGTTGACTTCCTCCTGGCTTTTGGGCATGTTCAAAAATATAATCCCTCATCTCCACAAAGGTTTCAAGCCTAAATTTTGTGCACACTGTGCAGTCTATTAAATAGCAGTCTACTATCAGAGAGTAGCTTGGTAGTCCATCTATTGCACTGGGGATTGTGTGTCTGGTGCTTTGTTTAATAGGTAATCCTTGTAAAATGCAAGGCTGACACAAGTATTCAATTTCTAGTTTTAGCCTTGCGTGGTTCAGCTTCCTCTCATGGAAAAGACGATAAAACTCAAAGAAATATGACCTGCATAATTTGCGCTGACTGCAGACCTCCGTGCAAGGAGGAGTTGCCAAACCTCAACCCATTGTGGCTTCTTAAGGAGGTAAGAATAGCAACATAGGGATGAAAAGTCACACTACGCATGCATAGGAAGCACAAATTTAATGCTCAGTTATTTATTTTGACCTTTTGTAGGTCGTGGAATTTCTGAAGTAGAAATTAAACGCATGTGAAAGCATAATACAATATCAAAATAGATATGTAGATATTGAAATACTAAGAATAGATTATCTTACTAGTAAGTGTATGAACTTTATCAGTAAATGTGCAATGCAAAAATAGTTAATCTGTCGGAATTTCCACAAAGTAATGTGTTGCCAGGACAGTAAATATGCCAAATTAACTGTCAAGAGGCAAACCATATGCAAACCATATGACTGTGAGAGAAATCAATTTGTGATGTTAGAATTCCTTCCCACAGGGATACTCCATTTCTTTTAAACTATTGAG
This sequence comes from Leucoraja erinaceus, assembly GCF_028641065.1. Classification (NCBI taxonomy): domain Eukaryota; kingdom Metazoa; phylum Chordata; class Chondrichthyes; order Rajiformes; family Rajidae; genus Leucoraja; species Leucoraja erinaceus. The sequence goes on along the minus strand of NC_073391.1, from coordinate 25,262,376 downwards.
AATGTTTTATGGACTACCTTCTTCTTTTCTGCTGCAGATCAGTAAAATAAATAACAAACTTTCCAATCTTGGCCTGGTCAATCGATGAGTCTTGATAGTAAATGCCCTTTGTAATACGCTGGTGTTGCAGGTGAAGGGAAGTGTCGTGGGTTGCAGGGGTATACACAGGCTTTACAGCAGGCAAAGGAAAAATGCTTGTTTGTAGTTCAGGGATCAGAGGTTGTTTGTAGCACACCTGCCATCCCCTGATGAGTTCAATCCATTGTATAGGTCAGGAATAGAAGATCTATGTACAACATTTGAAAAAAAACTGAGCCAAATAGGATATCCATCTTTAAATGGTTTAAGCATTCTATTTAGGAACAAAACACAAACATCATTATTAAAACACTGATTGACTTTTGTATCAGAATTAAACCATTGAAAAACTTCAGTGCTGAATCCCCAATGGCAATAGCTCACCATCAATGCCTCAGGATCACTCAAGACCTTGTCGACCTTGTTCTCTGGCTTTCATAATCCATGAGAGTATTTTCAATAATCCTTTATGTAAAAGGCAAAATTTAATTAGACAATCAACAGAACAAATTCCAAAGTATCGGAAGACTCATCTGATGAAGCAGCGTCTGTGGAGGCAGACAAAAGTTACGGGTCGCTTTGGATGAGACACTGAATCCTTATTATTGACTTTAAACTGGTCTATGATTACATGGCTGATACTTTCTACCGCTCTTGAATAAAGAGCCTGTCCCACTTACGTGTCCTTGGCACGCAAATTACGCGACCTCGTGGTCGTGTTGAGCCGAGACGGTTCGCGAAGGTCAGGTGCGATTACATGCTTACGCACAGCCGTCTGGAGCGCGTGACGTCATTCGAAGATGGACACAAAGCTGGAGTAACTCAGCGGGACCAGCAGCATCTCTGGAGAGAAGGAATGGACGATGTTTCATGTCGAGACTCTTCTTCAGTCTGAAAAGAAGGGTCTTGACCCGAAAAGTCATCCATTGCTTCTCTCCAGAGATGCTGCCGGCCCCGCTGAGTTACTCCTACATTTTGTGTCTATCTTCAATGTTCTTACCCCGCTCTGGGAGTAGAAGTGGGGGCGGATCAGGACCGCAACGGCCGTGAGCCCCAGGCCGAGTTCGGCGTTTGTTTGCCTGCTTCTGCTGCTGTTGAAGGTGACACGTTGCGTCGCGCCAGGGTCACTTTGGCCGTCAGTTCCGCGACTGGCCGTTGGCGCGCGAAGATTTCGTTCACTATAATAATTTCGGAGCCCCGTGCGATGTCGCGCACAACTACATACCCCTCCACGCTTCTAAGTGCCATACGATGTCCGTGCGCCTCAACGCGACCACGAGGTTGCGTTATTTGCGTGCCAAGGACACGTAAGTGGGACAGGCCCTTAAAGGTACCACATTCGCTGTCCTCCGGTCACATGACAATTCATCTGTGGTCAGAATAGCTTTGAGAGCCCCAGTGATCTTCTCCCTTGCCTCTTGTAACAGTTTGGGTTACACCTAATCATGTCCTGGGTAGTTGTCTATTGTTAACTGCAGATACCTCTTCCTATCTAATGTAACTTGTTATATAATTCTATTCACCCCTTCCCTGCATTCTGAATTAAAGTATCTCTCTCTATAGTGAATGCATGTGAGAAATATTATTTTAAGACAACACCTATCTCCTTCATCTCCACAAATAGGTTGTCACTTTAGTCTCTAATGGGCCCTACTGCATCCCTGATTGCTCTCTTGCCCTCAAAATACTCAGGAAATGCTTCAGAGTTTTCCTTTATCTTGCCTGCCAGTGTATTCATGCTCCCCTTTCACCCTCCACATTCCATTTTCCTATAGAGTCTCACTGTTTTCAGTTCTCTTTGGCTGCCATGAATAATGTTTTATTACTTATTGAATCTTTGATGCCCTTGACGTGCAGGGTTCCTGAGGCCTATTAGCCTTCATCATTAGGGGAACACATTGGCCCTGAACTCCCACTAATTTGTTTTTTTTTATGCCTACCACTAATCATATGTATACTTGCCTGCAAGTAGCTGCTCAAAGTACATTTTTTCTAGGCTTTGTCTTGACCGGGATAATAACAACCTTCCCCCAGTTTAGGGCCTTAAGTTCTGATCTATCTTTGCCCTTTTCCTTAACATCTTTAAATTTAGAGTTATAGTCACTGTCTCTGAAATATTTTCCAGCTGACATTCCCCAAAGATTAGATCATAATTTGTTTATTACGGGTCTGATGAGCTACAACATAAATGCTCCTTTCATGATTGCAACAATATGAAAACTAGTAAATCTAGAATTGATTTTCTTTTAGTTTCACCTTTAAATATACAGCACAGAAACAGGCCCTTCGACCCACGAGTCTGCGCCAACCAGCAATCCCTGCCCACTAGCTACTATTTTTACAATTTTTACCGTAGACACTTAATCTACAAGCTGTACATATTTGGAGTGTGGGAGGAAACCAGAACACCTAGAGAAAACTCACGTGGTCATGGGGAGAACATAGAGTCAGCATCTTTAGTCTGGGTCAAACCCAGGTCTCTGGCGCTGTAAAGCAGCAACTCTACAACAGTGCCACCAGTTCTACCTGACCTTTCATTACTCAAGTAAAACATAAGAATAAGCTACATTATTTTTCATTTCATTTACCATTTGTGAATATTAATTTAAAAAAAATTAATTCATGGGGAAGATAGTCCATTTTCTTAAGATGATAGAAAATTGCTTTCATGAACTGATGCAATTTATCCACTGAAAATCATTCTTCAATGTTATTGGGTGGGGAGATAGAAGCTTTAGGCCAAGTGACAATGACCATATAATAATATATTTCCAAAGATGGCATACAATATGTAGAGGAAATTAGGAGTGGTGGAATTCCCCTACTTGTGTCCATCTAGATGGTAAATACTTAGGGTTTGGGAGAGGAAGTCAAACAGCTGCATTGCATCCTGTAGATGATAGACGTTGTAACCATGGTGTGCTATAGTTGAGGAGGGGATAGATGAATGGTTAAGATGGTGTACTGGGAGTCGATCTTGTACATTGCTTCAATACGGATGCTTTTGGAAATACAGTTATGGTGGAGAGTATTCCACCACAATCTTAACGTGCTGTTAACTGAGGGCGAATTGGAAGGTTAATTACTTGCTGCATATTCCACCGGGTAGCACCGGCAGCGATGGCAGCCTCACCAATGATCTGTTTGTCGTTTTGTCTTTTTTGTTATTTTTTCTGTTTTAAAAAGTATGCTTGAATGTACTTTGGTTTGTTTTATGTGGGGTGTGGGTGAGGGGGGAGGCGGAGGTGGAAACTTTTTTCTCAATCTCTTACCTTACCGGAGATGTGATTTTTTCCAGATCGTATCTCCGGTCGCTCTGCGGCCCAACATCGTGGAGCTGGCGGCCTTCCTCGAGACAGACTTGGAGCCCCATCGCGGGGTCATGGACTTACTATCGGAGCCTACAATCCTTTGCCTGGGATTGACTCTCCAACTGCGGCCTGCGGATTTCACCATCGAGGAACTCACAGTCTTGGGTCGCGGCCGATGTTGGGAAGCTCCAAGTAACAGGAGGTTCGACTAGCCCTGACCCGGGATCCGATCGCCCAGCGCGGGTGAGTTGAGATCCACCCTATGCTGGAGCTTGATCGCCCCGATGCGGAGGGCTCAATCGCCGACTATGGGAGCCAAGATCGTCCCGTCAACAGAAGGCTCGAGGTCCCCGACTGTGGGAGAACAAAGAAGGGAAGAGATTGAACTTTTTTTTCACCTTCCATCACAGTGAGGAATGTGGAGGAGTCACTGTGGTGGATGTTTATGTTAAGATGTATTTTGTGTGTTTTGTTGCTTTTTATTGGTATGACTGTATGGCAAATCAAATTCCTCGTATTTTGCAAAATATACTTGGCTAATGAAGTAAGATTATGATTATGATTATGAATACTCAAGTACCTGAGATAATCGGATAGCTACACAATATATGGGACCATGGAAATGAGGTGTAGGACATGCAATATTGTTTGCTGCTTTAAGCCCGTCGATGCTCTAATTCTGTCATGTGACACCTGTTCTCTAACTTGTACCAATATTTGAGAAAGTTCCTGAAGATCGGTTCATGATGAGCCCTTGGATAAACCGCATACTTTGTTTGAGGTCTTCATGTCTCATGAGTATGAGTCTGTGCAGTGTACATTGAATCGCTTAACGGTTGGAAACACACTGAGCACATGTACTCTACATAATGAAAGTAAATGCCTGAAAGTAAATTAAATATGTGTGAGGACTTTTATTGGCAAATAGGAGCCATTGGATAATGCTGTCAATGACAGATAATTAACAAAGATTGATTTGGCAGTAATTGCCTAGATTAAGATTTATTCTACACTTTGTGTACATTTCTATTTGTTAGATAGATGCAAGAGTTTTTGTTAAACTGAATCAGCCTGGAAATAGTCAGTTAGTATCGTCAAAGTACTGACTTTAGCTCCTCTGCCAGAATATAGAACACACAAGACAAGAAAATAGGTGTAGACATAGGCTGGACAAAGAACAAAATGCTGGAGAAACTCTTTAGGCCAGGCAGTAAGTGTGGAGGGAGAAGGATGGCCAAGGTTTTGGGTTGAGACCAGGTATCAGCCTGTCAAGCCTGCCTCAACATCCAATATGATCATGGCTGATCTAGCCCAGTACTCAGCTCCTCCTGCCCCATGCTCTTAATTCCCCAGATCTTTCAAAAAACTATCTATCTGTCTTTCAAATACGTTCAATGATCTAGCCTCCACAAGCCTATCCGTGGAGAATTCCTGAGATTCACCAGCCTTTTGAGGAGAAACTCTTACACAACTCAGTCTTATATTACCATTCCTTTATCTTGTAACTGTATCCCCGCTGTACTAGATAATCCCAATAGTGAAAGCATCTCAACATTTACCTTGTTGTGCACTTTTGGGACCTGATATGTTTCAATAAGATCACCCACAATTCTTCAAAACTCCAAACATTACAGATCCAACTCCTTTAGCAATTTGTGGCAGAACAACCTGCTCAACCCAACAATAACACTAATACATCTTTTCTAGATTATCTCCAATGCATGTCTTGAATATTAAATAAGGAGATCAAAACTGTACACAGTATTCTGGGAATGATTTGACATAATTATTTTGTGCCATGCTACAATTCCCTTCAAATCAGCACTGATTTTATGAAGGCCAATCCTATTACTCCCATTCCACTAGCTTTTTTTTTTTTTAAACAATTTCCCTCCAATACATTTCTGTTTTCATTCAGATTAGTTTGAAAGTTGCAGACGGAGGTTGTCACCACTCAATGAGGCAGCAAATTCTCATTTCTCACCGCCTGTATTAAGAATGTTTTCATCTTTTCACTATTTCACTTCTGATGAACACCTTACATCTATCCCCTATAGTTCCCTTAAAAATAAGAAACTATTTCCCTTCAGTCACTTTATCAAATCACCAATCCCACAATTACAAATACCACCACCAAATTTACTGTTAAGCTTTTCTGCTCAATTAAAACAAACACACCCACTTCTCCAGTTTATGTAAGCTGTTATCATTATTATTGGAACACTCACTGGATATCTTATTTTCTCAAAGTCCTTTCTAAAATATGGAGTCCAGAATTAAATGCAATATTTGAGTTGAAACTAAATTGTTGTTTTACACACATTCAGTGTAACATCCTGGCTTTCATATTATGTGTCTCTGTTTATAATGTCCAGAATCCTATCTGTTTTAGCTGTCAAAGATTTATGCACAAAAATCTCCAAATCTTTTTTTTTCCCACAATGGCATAGTATGTACAAATTTCTGAAATTTAATCAAACTCTTTGATAATGTGGTGGGCCGTAGACCATTGTACTGAGCCTCCTGGGTATGCTTCAAATGACCTTGAGCAATGGAGAGGGAGTCCATCTTCGTAATTCAGAACTTCCCGTACACATACACTAGGCAAGAAACCTAACAGAGGCAGTTGTAATAGTTTCCAAGCTAATCTTTCTGGAATTCTATTCTGGAAATCAACAATACCTTGATGAGAGGAAGGGAAAAATGTGGGTAGGTCATTTTTTAATGTGTTGTGCAAACCAGACACGTCAAATTTGCAGAAAATCTGAGTCCGACTGCTGAGTCTGGATCCAAAACACTGACACGTCCATTTTTGGCTCCACAGTTGCTGCTTGACTTGCGGTGGTACTGCTTACAACAGTTTGATTTTTTTAGTCAATTCTGCAAAGGTCATTGAAGCATACTGTTGACTTTTTAAAATACCTTTTCGTATATTTGTTTTTCAGAATCTGCACATCACAGACTTGGCCAGTACTTTTGGGCCATTTTTATTTACCCCCGGGGTCAGCTGGTGGTGTGTCACATACAACTGATTGGCTAATTAGGTCAGTTCAATAACAATCACAGTGGCTTTGTGTCTGGAGTCACATGCAGATTAGTCTAGCTAAGTATGGGAGAGTTCCTCCCCCAAAGAGCATTAGTGAACCAAATGTGTATTTACAACAGTCCAGTAATTTTTTCATGGTCATTATTACAAAGACTGGTATTATTTTTTCAAAGTTCAGATGATTAACAGAATATAAATTTAACACCTACCGATGATGAACTTTAATCTTGGGTCCCTGCGTTGTCAGTCCAGCCTTGGTATAACTCATCTGGCAATTAAACTGCTGAACTGACACCACCTCCACCCTGGTTGACTCATCCATACGACACAAGCATAATGTTCAGATCCTTCCTCATTTTGTTTTCTAAAACCATGATCTCAAAATTGGATTGTCCCAAATATAGACCTACAAAACTAATTGCAGTAAAACTGTTTTCAAGAAAAAATAAATACAGTACAGCAACTGCAAGAACTTCTTTGCAGTCAAGAATGAATTGCAGAATTTGGAAAATAGACCAGAAATACCTAGAAATTAACCACAAACTAACCTATTGCGACCCAATAACTAATGCTGCTGCAGTGCTGGAGATTCTGAATGTGCAGGTATGATTTCCTGAGTAAATTTACGATAGCGTGCATTAATGATAGGTAATTTTACAATAAGGTTGTGCAGCAAGTCTAAGATTATTCTTTCAATATTTTTATGATGTGTTTTAATGTTAAGAGTGCACAGTCTGGAGGTCATCAGAGGAGACTTAAATGATTACAGTGCATCATGTATTTACATCATGGAATGAGCAAGTTTATACCATCGGCTTTCTAGTTTCCTCTGCTCCTGTGTTCGTATCATGCATTCGTATTTCAATGCCTGTCTTGTCTAAACCAGTGCAAGAATGAAAGCATGGAACAAGTAATACAATAAATATTTGACATTATTCAATTATTATTAATTAAGATTGATAATCAATGGATTGCCACTATTAGGCTTCAGCTAAATAGCACGATAACATAGCTAATGCTTCATGGAATATCTTTGAAAGGTAGTTTTGAATGTCAAATTATTTATGATGTCTAGTAATCAAAAACAATTCTACTGTTGCCCATAGTCCAAACTATTTTGTTAAATTTGCTGTTCAGCATCAGAAAAGTAGAAATTAAACAGCATAAAGAATATCTCTCAGAAAACTAAATGGGGTGATCTGAATGAGATGCTGTCTGTACTCCAAACGGAACATCCAGTGTTCAGCCCACCCAGATATACCTTGGACTTTTGCAGATCTGCCATGATAATGCTGAATGACAGAAGATAATGGATCTGTAACTCAGAGTGGTGGTTGCTGGTCTCCCTGTAAATTCTGGAGACTGCCATTTTAATAAATTATTGGACACATGGTAAAGTTGTAAATGTTCATGTACGTTTTCACAATTGTATTTCTGCAAGTGTAATGTATGAATACTGTATAGAAAACACAACCAAGAGCATCCTATTGGGAACATAATACTTTTGTTGGAAAAAAAAGGTGCAATCATGACCAACAAAGAACAGTGACAAAGTGTTGTGGTGGGTATTCATTGAAGTGCTGTCATAGATATTCAAAGAGTTAAAAGAACTGACAACTTAGTGATATATTGACACATTGAACACTATGTTGATTTGGTCTTGACCATCACATTTAAAAATATTGCAGACAGCATGGGAACTAAATGGGTGAGTCAGTAAAATGAGTGGTAGGAGGGACAGAAAAGCAGCTCTGAAGCAATAATGCGCTCCGGGACTTCAAAATAAAAATTAGGTTGGAGATGATGATCATTTAAAGGAATCGCTTACTGGGAGTGTGATTAGTCTGAATTTAAACAAGACAGAGAGAATATTGGATTAATGTAGAGTCCATCTAGGACGATGGCAGTGAGCAATGGTAAAAAGAGAGAAAGATTTATTGTTTCCACTGTAGATGAAATGAGAAAAAGACAGCATGTATGCCTGTGTAAATAATTAACCTTTCATCTAGAAATGCAAACATATGACTAATTTAGAGATTATGTTTAAATAACAATCAGGAACTATATCAAATACCAATTTAGCCAAAGATAAAATATGCAATGTAACTTGGCACGTGAAATAAGTGCATCTAATGTTTCAGCTTCCCTTTTTCAGAATCCCTTTTCATGGAATCAATAAAGTGGCAAATTCTGTGTTGTGAACAAAACATGTATGCGTTATTTGAGATGAAATTGAAAATAAACTATGAAAAGTTATATATAATCGTTCAAATAAACTAAATATCTGTCTGCTTTATGTTCGTGATTGCTACTGCTGCATTTACGTTGCTTCAGGGGTTGAATTAGGAACAGGAACTTCTGCTAATATTACAATGAATCAATTTTAAAAATATGAATTTTTAGTAAACTGAACATTTGGATTGCAAAATCAAACTTCTCCATCTTCAGTCAAATGTCCCATCTTTCATTTCCAGCCTCACAATCTATCTATATTACTAAAAGTCTGATCTTGACCGCTTTTGCACCACTGTGCTGCGATTTCCGAGAGAACGGTGCCACCTATGGCCACCATTTTTGGCAACCTCGCTCAGAGCCCCCCTCTGCCTTCCGGGACCAGAGGATTTGTCCCATCGATAAAAAATCAGAGAGTTATTAATGTTTTAAAAAAATTCCCCATTCTCTCTGCTGCTCCCGCTGGCGGCAGGGGTGAGGGATTATAAAACCTGGAAGTATCGCGCCTCACTCAGTCTCTGCCAGACCCAGGAAGCGAGAGGGTTACGGCTCTCTGAACTGTGAATAACACTGAGCGCACGTCTACTCCACGGTGAGTCCCCTCGATGTGGCTGCTGCCAAATTGTTTGCCTTTTTATTTAAAGTTTGTGTTCACAAAATGAATTTTGGTTGTCGGGTGGCTGCAGCCAAATTGTTTGCCTTGGCTTGGCTTTTAAAATCGTTGCAACAGTTGGTTGCCAGCCCAATAATCACTTTGGCCCACAATGTCTATACTAGCCCTCTGGAAACCAGTACCTTCGGCCCACAATACCCATACTAGCGCAACAGAAAGCCCCCCCTCCCACCCACTGGCGAGCAATATTGGAATTGGTGGAGTGGTGGAATATTGCGTTGGTGACCAGCCTTCCCGTATGATACTGGGACCCAACGGGTCCCACTTAGTCTAGTAACATTTACAATTCAGATAACAATGACAAGTAGTCAAAAAGAGAATACTGCAAACGCTCATTATTACCGACCTCTTTATAATGGATTTTGATTATAGTGAATGGACTTACCAACCTTCAACGCCAGGTCGGGCTGCTGAAGCCACTCCTGGCCTGCACTGCCTCCCCAGCCTCATCCAGGCCGAGCTGCCAAAATTGGCCTACACCACATCCTCAGCCACTTCTCGGCCGGCTGCCAATGTTAGTCCCAGCCCGCACTGTTTCCTCAGGCGCTTCAAGGCTGGGCAGTCGACCTTTACCGCCAGACCGGGCTGCCGATGCCACCGCCGACCCTTAGCTGCTCTCTGGCTGCCCACGGGCCATGACAACAAATCCACCAATCCTCGCCTCTCCTTAGGTCTCCACCATGCCAGGATTATCAATTTGCCTGGATTCCAGGTCATGTTCCAGACTGAGTGTGAAGAAGTATCTCTACTCAAAAATTAACCAATCCATGTTCTCTATTCATATCCATGTTCTCCATAGATGCTGCCTAAACTGCTGAGTTACTCCAGCACTTCGTATATTTTTGTATTAAGACCTTCCTGGTGCGGGATGGAAGTGGAGAGGAACTGGGTGGCCATGGTGAAGATGAGGCAATGGCGGCCTAGATATTTAAAGTGTTGTAAGGTCACGTGAGGAAACATCAGGTATCCATGTTCTCCAGAAATGCTGCCTGATCTGCTGAGTTACTATATGTATTAACCAGCATCTGCAGTCTATCTATCTATCTATCTATCTATCTATCTATCTATCTATCTATCTATCTGTCTATCTATCTATCTATCTGTCTGTCTGTCTGTCTGTCTGTCTGTCTGTCTGTGTGTGTGTGTGTGTGTGTGTGGGGGGGGGGGTGTGGGGGGTGTGTGTGTGGGTGTGGGTGTGTGGGTGTGGGTGTGTCATTTTGCCTTTGAAACGCATCTCCTCAAAATCCAGACGCCGAAATGGGGAATTGTTTACATATTTCAGTAGAGATTTTCCTTGTGATTTTTGAAATCCACTCCTCTGTACATTTGGTACATTATTTTCACGACTTTTTTATTTAGATTATTGACCAATGTGACCTTTTTTTAAAAATCTTTCCGCTGCCCAGCTGCTGACGTTATAATAAGTGAAATTTTTACATCTTCTGGTAGAAATTTTCCTTATGATTTCAAAAATCCAATCCTCTATAAATTTCGTCAATTATTTCCCAAGATATTTGCTAAAAATTATCACCAAACTGACATTTAAAAAAAAAATAAAGGCTGCCCAGCTGCTGACCTCACAATGTCTTTCCTCGTGGCACCGCCCCCCGTCGCCGCACTGGATTAATGCAGCTGCTGTCAACGAGCATGCGCAGTTTTCCACGAGGTACGTTAGTCCACCCACCCCCGTTCTTCAAAATGCGCAGAAAGATTGAGAAAGTTCTGCAGCACAAAGATCCTACAGCTCAGCTCCGCTATAGGATCTTTGTTCTGCAGATCTCGAGCTCAGAGGCGCTGAAGCTTCTCCGCGCTGCCCACTCGTTATAACTGTGGGTTTCCAGAGAGTCAAAGGTCGCTTCTGTCTCTCCGCATTTCGCAGCCCACTCTCTCACCCGGCTCCCCTCCACCCCCCCACACTCCTACTCTTCTCACCTCCTCCCCTCTCCTCTATACCCGTCACAGGGGACGACCTCCTCTCCTGGGTGTCTCGATCTTCTGTCACCCCCACCCGGCCCGGCTCTGTCACGCTGGCGGGTGCCCTTCCCTTTGCGGAAGCCACGATCGGCTGGTCCCCCCCACTGCTTTTCAGATCGGGCCCCCACGAGCTCGGCCCCCCCACGAGCTGCCTCCCCCCCCCTCTCCCTCTCTCTCGCCCCCCCTCCATCCTCTCTCTCTCTCTCTCTCTCCCTCTCTAGAGTTCTCTGTAATTAATCTCTTGCTCTCTCTCTCTCCCTCTCTCTCTCTCTCTCTCTCTCTCTCTCTCTCTCTCTCTCTCTCTCTCTCTCTCTCTCTCTCCCTCTCTCTCTCTCTCTCCCCCCCCCCCCCTCTCCCCGCCTCTCTCTCCTCATCTCTCTCTCCCCCTTTGTCTCCATCCTCTCTCCACCTCTCTCTCCCCTCATTCACTCCCCAGTCTCTCCCCCCCCCCCCCTATCTCCCCCCCCCCCCCCCTCCCTTCCCCCCTCTCAGCTCCCCTCTCTCTACTCCCATCTCTCTCCCCTCCTCCCCCACCCTCCCCCCCTCACCCACCCTCCCCTCCTCCTCCCCTCCAACCCTTTCCCTGTCTCTTTCCCTTCAGTCCCTGCCTCTCTCTCTCTCTCTCCCCATTCTGTCTCTGCCCTCACTGTCTAACCCCAACCCCCCCCCCCTCCCTCTCTAGACACGCTTGCGAGTTGGGGCGATGCGTCAGTGGATAGGGCGATTATGGGGTAAAAGGAGCAAATGAATAATATTAATATAATATCAAGGGGGGTAGTTAGTGTGTGTGGAGGGGCGGTTAGTGTGTGATGCCGCTTGCCGCCCCGCGCCCCCGCAAACACGTGTTGCGGGAACAGACCCAATGGGTCTGCACTTGGTCTAGTACATTACTAAAACTCTGATCTTGTGCTCTTCTGGTTTGCACGTTTTTTCTATTTGCACAAAAACGGTACACGATAGTGCTACGATTTTTCACCAGGTTACTCTCGTTCTGCTGTGCTGCAAGTGCAATAAGTTTTGTTCCGATCTGTGGTACATTGTGTTACTCCAGCACCGTTTGTTCACTTTTTGTCAACCAGCATCTGCCCTTTCTCGTGTAAGACATTATTTGTATCCGTGGCAGTTGATTGTCGCCTCCTTCAGATTCCCAGGGGGTCAGGACGGGACTGGAGTTGGGAGGGAAAGGTGGGGTTGAGGAGTGGGGGGGGAGAGGGGCGGGGTGACTTAGTACGGGAGACAAGTGTGGGAGAGGTGTACTGACTGTGGGCAGACAGTTTGGTAGTGATTGCCTACCAGTCTCAAAAGCCGCTGTGTCTCCCTGTCCCTGGGTTAGCAGGGGGCGATCAAACAGCACAATACCCCCCTCCCCCTCCATGCCAACACGAAGGGCAACAATCCCATGGCTTTAGCGTCAGAAACAGCCGGCAGGCGACAATCATCCGCAATAACGCGAGAGAGATCATGCACTATTGTAGGTCTCCTTTGCACGTCAGTGTTTCTGTCTTACTCCATCTCATTGTTGGCCCTGTCTAACGCCACCCCCACCCCCACCCCTCTGCTTCCCGGCCATGTGTGTGACCCCTTCCCTCCCCTCTCCAGCTCCCCGCCCATTGCACCGGGCGCGGGGGCTTCGCACCGTCTTCACGTCGGCGATGCCAGCAGGTCAGTGCCAGTCGCCCTGGGGCAGGTGCTCCGGGGCTCTCTCCCAGCATGGCCCAGGACAAGGGGGGGGGAGGGGGGGCAGCAGGCCCGCCTGCTCTACCACACCATGGGCCGCCGCCAGCCAAGTCACCCGTCCACGTCCACACGCTCGGTAGAACAGGAGTTGAGACTGGGAACTGTACCGCCCTTGCCCCCTCCCTCTGCAACTGCAAACAACCCCACTCTCCTGCTCACCTAACTCCCTTCTCTCTGGGTATTGAAGGCGCTTCTGGTCTGCAGTGTGCAATAGTCACCAAAATACACTGCATCTTTAGAAAAGAAAAATCCAAAACATGTCAATCTCACTGGATCGGCCTTAGTCATGGTGCTGCACAACACGGAAACAGGTCGTTCGGCCCAGCTTGGCCGTGCCGTCCAAGTTGGCGCCTTGGGGTAGTCCTATTTGCCTCCGTGTGTCCATAGCCATCTAAACCCTTCCCATCCATTTATCTGTCATTAATAACCTCAAGAAAATTCCTGCTTCAGTTTCCTGGGTCCAACTCAGAGAGAAGTCTCCCCCCTTTCCAGGGTTAATCGCTCCACTGTTTATAATGCCCCCTGCATTATGAAGTCCTCGACAGTGAACCCCATGGGCAATCACTACCAAAGTGTCTGCCCACTCAGTCAGTACACTTGTCTCCTGTACTAAGTCACCCCAACCCACCCCCTCCCCCTCCCCTCCCCCCTCCTCCCCCCCCACCTTTCCCTCCCAACCAGTCCCGTCCCGTCCCCCTGGGAACCTGCTTGATGCGACAATCAACTGCCACGGATACAAATAATGTCACAAGGGCAGATGCTGGTTGACAAAAAGTGAACACACAGTGCTGGAGTAACACAAAGACGCAGCAGAAATTTGGAAACGTCATCCAGTCACCCATTCCTTCTCTCCAGAAATGCTGCCTGTCCTGCTGAGTTAGAGTGCCCACGGTAGACTCACGAATCACTACGGTAAACTCACGGGCCACTACGTTCTTCCAATGAGTTTAAATGTTTCAATTTTTAACTTCAACAGTAAATTTGACTCGTGGAAAACTTTAAACATGTTTTAAATTTTTCAAGAGTTTCACTAAGTTGTGTCCACGAGTTCTGACGTTCCCGCTACGTTAATTGTACGCGATTACCATGACTTAAATTTGTTTTAAACTCGGTGTCACTCGTGGATCGACTCACACCATGTGACAGGGATTTCAGTATTGAATTCAACAATTCCAGTTATCATTTCACTTTTGAATGCTACCCATGGTTTGCTGTGCATTTTTTTGTAGCTTTTTTAAATTTTAGATGTACAATGACTGCTGTTGTATGGTTCTCACAGTTTGATCATGTTGTGCTTTTTTTTACCCATCTCCCTCTTTAACTGTCCTCATTCATGTATTAAACAGTCAGCAATGAAAATAAACAGAGATATTCTCATGTACCTTTTCCCTGCAACTTAAAGCACGTCTACTTTCTCACTTTTTTTCTCCTTTAGGAGAGCTGAAACTTCCAATCCAGGAATATCATGTATTTATTTGTTTGATCTCCTGGTAAGCCTGACCTAGCCATTGCTGGTTCTTTCTATTGGAGAAGCCCAGAATCTCTTCACTGCTGCCAATTATGGTCGACCAGGGTAGCCCATGTACCCTGCATGCCTTTTGGCCCCTGCAGATGAGATTTGACAGGTTGTTTTTGAAGTGTTTCCTGATAAAAGTCAATTTTGTGATGTCTTTAAGAGCTTTGACATTGATCTTCTTGTGGTGATACAACAGAGGGATTTCAGTTTTTATCTTTATAGAATGAAATAAAATCAACTTGACGACTTCCTTTCCATGTGATGTTTCAAAGTCCCAATATTTTCAAAATTTCTAGTTTAATTTAGTTTAGCGATACAACGTGGAAACGGGCCCTTGAGCCATCCAAATCCACGTCAACCAATGATCTATCCTACACGCTAGAGACAATTTACAGAAGCCAATCAACCTACAAACTTGCACGTCTTTGGAATGTGGGAGGAAATCCGAGCACCCATAGAAGACCCACACAGCTACTGGGAGAATGTACAAACTCCGTACAGACAGTACCCATAGTCTGGATCGAACCAAGGTCTCTGATGCTATGAGGCAGCAAATCTCCCGCTGTGCCACTGTGTCGGCCTTGTTTTATCCTGTAACTCACTTGTAAGTGACGAGTTGAGGAGTTGCTGTTGAGGAAGGCTTTGTATAGACAGTGCCTTAAAGCTGCCAACTGGCACCATTACAGAGGTGCTGTTTATTCATTCATCCATATTGAAAACCAACTTCATTCTGCACTATGGGTTCATGCATAGTTGTTACAATTCCAATCCTTTAACACTCTGCAGTGAACAGAATATGATTTCTTCAAGATTAATGTAACACCTAGTTTTAATAGGCCAGAACAGTGAAAGCTAAAAAAAGTTTTTCCTATTTATAAACTGGAAAAAAGGAGGCCCTCCATTTATTACTCATTCCCAATTCCTCCTCTGCATTCGTCTTTCTTTCCACTTCCCCCAACACACACTCAGTTCCTTTCTCCTCCTCTCTTTGCTCATCTCCTGCCCCTCCCTATTCAGTGTCAGATATTTTTCTTTCTTCATCCCCCCATGAAATCTTCTACCTACCCTCCCTCCCATTCTATAATGTATTCCCAACCTTCCTTTCTTATTAGATTCAACCATCTATAGCCACGTTATGCTTTCCACATTACCCCAGGCCTTGGTCACGATCGTCATTTGTCTCTCCCTCTACTGACTCATCTGCCAATTAACTCCTCCACCTGGATCCATCTACCACTTGCCAGCTTTTCTCTCCCTCTCACCCTCACACTCCACTCCGTCTGAAGAAAAATCCTGACCCAAAACGTCGTCTGTCCATTCCATCCACAGCCATTGCTCAATGGAGGGGGGCCAGTCTAGGGTTCTTCAGCTGCTGAACATTGAGGGGCAGAGTCGGGAGGGGACACCCCTCAAACAAGGGAAGGATATCACCCCAGGGGGCAAGGGTGTTTTGGTTAAAGATGGATCATGTAAACACTATTCAGTATGACGCTAATGAAGGTAAGGAAGCTGAGAATGCCTGAAAGATTTTTGCTGCTTTTTTTTGCATATATTTATTATTTTGAATAAAGTTTATTTTTGGAATTTAAAAACAAATCCTCCACAGATATTCCCTGACCTAGAGTCCCTCTAGAACTTTATTATTTTACAGGAGGCAAGACTACTTTTTGTCGAAGCAAATTATATTATAAAAAATATATACAAATGAGAATAGAGAGCTCACTTAAAGACTGCAGTTGACAGGTCTCCCTGAACTCTTATTTTGGCTCAACTTCAATTAGAAATATGTACCGCTCATAATTGTCCGGGTCTTGTGGGTGATTTTTGTTGGCGTGACAACTCCATTGCAATGTGGTCCGTTCACCTAGTTCCCCATGTGTGTCTGTGAATCAGTGCCCGAGTTCTGGGTCCGGATCGGTGCAGCGCTGCTCGGCCACTGGGCAGGGGGCTGGAAGCTCCTCTAGTATCTTTGGTTGGAAGCCGCGGGCGAGCGTTGTTTGCGCTGGTGCGGGGCGTGTTGCGCACGTACGCTGCTTTTGTGAAGAGGAGGCGGAGGGAAGGAAGATAGGCACTTCTGTTTCATTGTGCTGCCGGGTACAGGCCATGTAAACACGGAGCCCTAAGTAATGGTAGCAGAGTGGGGAGGAAGAGAGGGAAGGACATGTAGAACAAGGAGGTGACTGATACAAAGGGGAGCAGCGATGATTTATATAATCCTGTTGTCTGCTCTGGCCGGGGCTCTGTGCGTGGTGGTGCTGCAGATTTTATTGCTGTACCGGAACAAACCCGAGGCTGTGCCCCGGCATGTGCAGTATGTTAAGCCCGTGGTCGAGCCTTCGTTGAAGGACTATCTCAGCGGCGCCAAGGAGCCGCCGGCTTCCCCGGAATCGACCGGCTCGGCGCCCGGGAACGGCGGCAGCGACAAGTCGGACAGCTGCCACTTTCTCAACGCCATCTTTCTGTTTCTCTTTCGGGAGCTCCGCGACACCCCGATTGTCCGCCACTGGCTGACCAAGAAGATCAAAGTGGAGTTCGAGGAGCTGCTGCAGACGCGGACGGCGGGCCGGCTACTGGAAGGGCTGAGCCTGCGAGACATCTCCCTGGGCAACGCTCTGCCCGTGTTGCGGAGCGCGCGCCCGCTCCAACCGTCGCCCGTCACCGCCAACAGCAGCGGCGGCGGCGGCGGCACCAGCAACAGCAGCGGCGGGCAGGACGACGAGGCCGGCGGCGTGCCAGACGAGCTCAACTTCGAGGTGGAGCTCGAGTACAACGGGGGCTTCCACCTCGCCATCGACGTGGACCTGGTCTTTGGCAAATCGGCCTACCTATTCGTCAAGATGAGGAGGGTGGTGGGCCGGCTGCGGCTGCAGTTCACCCGGCGCCCTTTCACGCACTGGTCCTTCGCCTTCATGGACGACCCTTTCATCGACTTCGAGGTCAAATCGCAGTTCGAGGGCCGGCCCATGCCCCAGCTCACCTCTATCATCGTCAACCAGCTCAAGAGGGTCATCAAGCGGAAGCATACCTTGCCCAACTACAAGATCAGGTAATGTCATGTAATATGTGTGCGTGTGTGTGTGCGAAAGATAAAGAGCATTCTGCTTGTAACTTTCTATACGAGACCATCTCCAATTAATGTGGCAACACTGCACATTGATAGTTTTACCCAAAGACCCTGTCGTCCCTTGGCATGGTATTGCATTACAGATGGCTTTCCACCCCCCTCAAGCTGCAGTCATGCAAGAGCTGAGAAGGATGGGGACAAGCTGTACCTCCGTGTAACAAAGTATAAGAAGTAAAGTGGATGAACTTGAGGCTCAGTTAGAGGTTGGTGGATATGACATTGTGTGCATTACAGAGACATGGCTATAGGAGGATTGGGACTGGGAACCGAATATTCAGGGTTATACGTCCATTAGAAAAGACATACAGGTAGGCCGAGGAGGTGGGTGCTTCGTTGGTGAGGGAGGAAATTCAGTCCCTTGCGAAGGGTGACAGGGACTGACGATGTAGAGTCGCTGTGGATAGAATTGAGGAATTGTAAAGGTAAGAAGACACTAATGGGAGTTATCTACAGGCCCCCAAACAGTAGCCTGTAGGGTGCAATAGGCCCCCAAACAATAGGGTGCAAGTTGCAGCAGGGGTTAAAATTGGCATGTAACAAAAGTAATGTCACTGTGGTTATGGGAGATTTCAATATGCAGGTAGACTGGGAAAATCAGGTTGGTTCTGGACCCCAAGAAGGGGAGTTTGTAGAGTGCCACCGAGATGGATTCTTAGAGCAGCTTGCACTGGAGCCTACCAGGGAGAAGACAATTCTGGATTTAGTGTTGTCTAATGAACCAGATTTAATGAAGGAACTCAAGGTAAAGGAACCACTAGTAGGTAGTGACCATAATATGATTAGTTTTAACCTGCAATTTGAGAGGGAGAAGGTTAAATCAGAAGTGTCAGTGTTGCAGTTGAATAAAGGGGACTATGCAGGCATGAGAGAGGAGCTAGCCAAGGTTGACTAGAAAAAGATCCGAGCAGGAATGATGGTGGAACAGCAATGACAGGAATTTCTGGGCATAATCTAGAAGATGCAGGATCATTTAATTCCAAAGAGGAAGAAAGATTCTAAGGGGAGTAAGAGGCAACTGTGACTGACAAGGGAAGTTAGGGATGGAATAAAACTAAAAGAAAAGGTGTATAACATAGCAAAGAGTAGCGGGAAGCCAGAGGATTGGGAAACTTTCAAAGGACAACAGAAGGTAACAAAAAAGGCAATACGTGGTGAAAAGATGAAGTACGAGGGTAAGCTGGCCAATAATATAAAGAAGAATAGTAAAAACTTATTTAGGTATGTTATGAGAAAAAGATTAGTAAAGACAAATGTAGGTCCCTTGAAGGCAGAAACAGGTGAAATTATGGGGAACAAGGAAAGGGCAGAAGAGTTGAACAGGCACTTTGGTTCTGTCTTCACTTAGGAAGACACAAACAATCTCTCAGATGTACTAGAGGTCAGAGGGTCTAGGGAGACAGAGGAACTGTAAGAAATTTGCATTAGGTGAGAAATAGTATTGGGTGGACTGATGGGACTGAAGGCTGATAAATCCCCAGGCCTGATGGTCTGCGACCCAGGGTACTCAAGGAGGTGGCTCTAGAAATCGTGGATGCATTGGTGATCATTTTCCAATGTTCTATAGATTTAGGATTAGTTCCTGTGGATTGAAGGGCGCCTAATGTTATCCCACTTTTCAAGAAAGGAGCGAGAGAGAAAACAGGGAATTATTGACCAGTTAGCCTGACATCGGTGGTGGGGAAGATGCTGGAGTCAATTATTAAAAAAGTAATAACGGCACATTTGGATAGCAGTAAAAGGATTGGTCCAAGTCAGCATGGATTTATGAAGGGGAAATCCTGCTTGACTAATCTTCTGGAATTGTTTGAGGATGTGATAAGTAAAATTGATGAAGGAGAGCCAGTGAATGTAGTGTATCCGGACTTTCAAAAAGCCTTTGAGAAGGTCCCACAGGAGATTAGTGGGCAAAATTAGAGTGGGAAAAAATGGGATTGGGGGTAGGGTAGTGACATGGACTGAGAATTGGTTGGCAGACAGAAAACAAAGAGTAGGAATAAACTGGTCCCTGTCAGAATGGAAGGCAGTGGCGGGTGGAGTGCTGCAAGGCTCAGTGCTGGGACCACAATTACTTATAATATATATGAATGATTTGCAGATGACACAAAGCTGTGTGGCAGTGTGATCGGCGAAGAGGATGCTAGGAGGTTGCAAGGTGATTTGAACAGGTTGAGTGAGTGGGCCGATGCATGGCAGATGCAGTATAATGTAGATAAATGTGAGGTTATCCTCTTTGGCGGCAAGAACAAGGAGGCAGATTATTATCTCAATCGTGTCCGATTAGGGAAAAGAGAAGTGCAACGAGACCTGGGTGCCCTTGTACACCAGTCACTGAAAGTAAACATGCAGGCACAGCAGGCGGTGAAGAAAGCTAATGGCATGTTGGCCTTCATAACGAGAGGATTTGAGTATAGGACTAAAGAGTTCTGCAGTTGTACAGAGCCCTGGTGAGACCACATCTAGAGTATTGTGTGCAGTTTCAGTCTCCTAATTTGAAAAAGGAAATCCTTGCTATTGAGACAGTGCAGCGTAGGTTCACGAGGTTAATCCCCCGGATGGCGGGACTGTCATAGGAGGAAAGATTGGAAAGACTGGGCTTGTATTCATGTATTTAGAAGGATGAGAGGTGATCTTATAGAAACCTATAAAATTATAAAAGGACTGGACAAGGTAGATGCAGGAAGATTTTCCCAATACTGGGGGAGTCCAGAACCAGGGGCCACAGTCTAAGAATAAAGGGGAGGCCATTTAAAACTGAGATGAGAAAAAACTTTTTAACCCAGAGAGTTGTGAATTTGTGGAATTCTCTGCCACAGAAGGCCAATTCACTGCATGAATTTAAAAGAGAGTTAGATAGAGCTCAAGGGGCTAGTGGAATCAAGGGATATGGGGAGAAGGCAGGCCTGGGTTACTGGTTGTGGATGATCACAGTGAATGGCGGTGCTAGCTCGAAGGGCTAAATGGTCTCCTCCTGCACCTATTTTCTGTGTTTCTATGTGACAACCAGCATGCCTTTCTCAATGTGTGTCATGGCTGCTGGCCATCTTTCAATGATGTAATCTGGACCGGCTCTCAGCAGTTGCGCGCACACAGAACCGCGCCTCATCCGCAGCCAGGATCGAACCTGGGTCCCCAGCCCTGCAAGCGCTGCGGGCGGCCTTCAGCCCCAACCTGGAGTTGGATCTGGCTTGGGGCTGGGCAAGGAAGGGGGAAGAGGTTGCTGCTGCCGCCAGCACCACCAACAGCACCAGCAGCTCCAGCGGGCGCCCGGCCTGCCCATGGCCGGCAGGAGCCCATCCGCAGACTCTCTCCAACCAGGACGACTTCAGCAGTAGCGGCTCCGAGTCGCCCATCTTCGAGCAGGGCTGGCAACTGCCCTTCTTCAGCAGGATCTCCGTATCGGACTGAGGGGAGGGGGGGGTGGAGGGGGAGGGCTGCCGGTCAACCCGGTGGGACAGGCAGAGCCGAGCTAGAGCCAGCGGCTGTAGTGCCGGCTGCAAGTCCATGGCCGCCCTGCTAGCCCAGGGACACCTCCGGACGGGACACCTGGATTACCTACTGCTCCAATTATGTTATTCAGTCTGGCTGCACTGATCCCCATACCCATGCTCTGTGTACTGTGTGCCGGTTGGGTAAGATTTCTCATTATGCCACTGTAAACATTGGAACACTGTTGATGGGTGAGGATGGGCAGTGGCTGGAGGAGTTAAGGTATGGTTATCATTCAGTATGTGGGGAAACAGAGCAAGTTAATAGATACTAGATGCTCAATATCTTCCTTCATTTCTACCTAAAATGCGGACAAATACTGAAATATTTCAGATGCTTAAAAGCAATGCAAGTAGGATGTTGAAAGCAGTTGAGCTCCAATCCTCCTGGTGTCATGTTGAATCTGTGACATCACTGGGGAGCTGAAGTTGCCTATTGACACTGAGGCCTCATTCCAATACTGAAGCCATGACAAGCATGCAGAGCCTTGGTGCAAAATGACAGAATTAAGAGAGATTACTGAATAAATTAGTTCTCTTTTAATGATATCCAATGATATCCAACAAGGAACATGTACACATTAAAAACTAAAGCTGAAGTATTGCTCTTGGACAAGTTAGAATGCAGTACCAGAGATGAGAAATGCATGTTTGTTATGAATGTTGTGAATAGGATGTCAGTTAAGAACAGGAATCATTCACTAAGTGACTAGTGGCTGTAATTAGAGGGCATCTGGAAATATCTGTACAAGCAATTTCAGCTTGCCTTGTTATCTTGGTGCATTGCTTGAACAAGTGAATACAGCAAAAATCAAAATGCTGGAGGAGATGCGGATATTGGAATATTGAACAAAAACATCATGCTGGAGGATCTCGATGGTCAGGGAGCATCTGTGAAGGGAATAGATAGATGACATTTTGTGTCGGGACCCCTTTTCAGACCTGAAATAACTTCTGGCTATGCCCTCCACAGATGCTACCTGGCCCCTGGCCCACAGAGTTTCTCCAGCACTTTGATTTTCACTCAAAATGAACTCAGCGTATTAGACAGTATGAACAACTGAGTTCCTCTTGTTATATGTTTTGTGCTGGAGATTCCAGCATATGCAGTCTCTTGCCTCCACTTTCTAGCAAGGTTATTGTGTGTTTGCATTGATCGTGATATTTAAAATCAACTACCCCTGGAAACTGATGCAATGGGTCTGACTCTATTACTTGGTTTCATCTTAATGTTACATTAAACTTGTGAGGTTGCTGTGAAGTGAGCTTGGCTAGAATTAAAACAGCACACATTGGTATATATTTTTGATAATCTGTAATATATTTCACTGACCATGTATTTCTTACACAACTTTTTGCCCATCAGTTGCATGCTTCCATCACTAAATTGAGCTTGAGAGGTTCTGGATTTTCAAAATGATCACATCCTGATTTGAACTGGGCAGATCACTCATTTCGAGATCTCTTTGAGTCAGGATATCCATGTGTGGAATGTAAAAAAAAAAAAATACATTGGTGAAGAAGAGGTTGTTATAAGCAGGTTGGACCAGAGGGCCATCATTTGGCACATGTGGGAATATTCCGTGAAACTTGATGCTGATATTGTGTGCTGAAAATGTGAATTATTTATTTCTCCAGATATCTTGAGTGTGGTAGGTGAGCAGATTCGTCTTAAGTCATAGTGCAAATTGGGCACCGGGTGTACGGTGCCCAGTTTTCTTTTCAATGAGCAGGTTGTAGAATAGACTTAAGATCTTCCATTGACCATTTTTGCCTTATTACTTGATTATACTTCATCCTCTCTAAATTTGAGGTAGTTGTTCGAACAATTGATTTGTTTTTAAACTGATTGGAGAGTTGAAACATGCACTTTCCTAAACCCACTACACGTGAGAATGGAATAAATTTACTTTGTTCACATGCATCCTACTCATGAAGCCGCTTTATTTGCTTTTCCTGCTGCTTCTATTGCAATGTAGCAAAACGGGGCCCATTATTCTTTGTGTATCTCACTCCGCTCTTTACCTTTCTAGAACGTGGTCCTTCATTTTAAATAAATATCCGAATCTAAACATTTATCTGTGGAATGGCAAAAAAAAAGTCGACATTGCATAGACATAAAAAGCATAAACCAATCGTGTATTTCCAAGATAGTTAACATCAGTATTAATATTGTGTCTTTTAGGTGCAAGATTTTTTAGCACACAGTCCTGTAATTTTTCTATCCAGCTCTCCTAAATGATGCCAGTAGTAATGCAATGATTAAAAATTGTGAGTTTTTTCAATTATTTTTGTTTGACGGACAACTGGCAATTATTACTCCAGGTGATTGACAAATTACAAAGTAACTTCTTCAGAGATTAATAAAACATAGGAGAAAGACATGGTAAAGAAGTGGCACCAAAAACCACCTCTACATTTTCTTGATCATAAACGTTCTTGGCTGAGGGAACCTTTATAGCCGGAAGAAGCCAGAGGGTGTCTGTAAGGTCCTGAGCATCCTGCTACACCTTTTGACATTCTTGTGGGGAGGAGCAAAGACCTTTCCTGTTTTGAATGCAAGAATTCTTTTGACAAAAAGTTGAATAATCTTCTTTTAACTGGTAGAATTATTTGTGATTTTAATAACAAAATTCTGCAAAGCTAATGGCGTATAATCAGCAGAGACTGCTTGCAAGAATTCTGAGGCAAGGTTCCTGAGCTTTTTGAATGACTTTAAGAACCATATAGGTATTTGACACCAAGGTGCATCGTTCTTGTCACATTTGTTTGTTTGCAAGTAGGAAACATATGGTTTATCTTGTGATCTGAAAACTAGGAGTACAAGCTCGCACAATCTTTGCTCTGCCGTCAAAGTCAGGATTATCCTCCAATCTCAACCTTGTCTCAATCCTTCTGAGATGAGCATTGACATATTGCAGAAATCATGAAAAACCTTTCATTGTTGTATTGCAGAAATTAAGAAAATCTTTACTGACAAAGTGAGGAACCTTTCGATTTTTTTTTTAAATTTTGATTTTGACCTTTACATTAACACCAGGAAGGAACATTTGGCTGGATTGCTGGCCTCCAAATGTGCATGTGCATTAAAACATTTTTTTGACATAAGTGGCCTTAGGATTCATCGAGTCTGATTCCAAGGGGCATTATATACTTGAGAAGCTTATGCAAATGTATCTATCTCTCTTGTGAAGGCTTTTGCATTCACTCACTAAACCTTCACCCCGTTCCCCACCCCCCTCCATAATCACCCCACCAAACACCCCCATCCCCTTCCTCATTCATTGTAGAATTTGGAACACTCCCCAGTAGCTTAAAGAGTGCTGGTTGTTTTGTGCTGGGACCTTCCAAGAGCTACTTCTTAAATCAAAGCTGCGAGTGAAGCTGCTGCAAAGATGGTTGCGCTAACTGTTCCTTGAGCAAAGCAAGATTATGTGAAGGAGCTTGCTGCTGCCACTTTGCAACTGACAATAACAACTTTATTAAGCAGTTTTGGGAGATTGGTAACATTGTGTTAGCGCTAGGGAAAGAGTCTTGTCAGATTTCTTATGCCTACTGTTCTATGTTTTTTGGTAATAGTTCAAGATCAATTTAATAATATTTTATTTGGATGTTATGCTTTTTGTAACCCATCCATTGAAGCAAAATGTCCTTTAATTTGTGGGTTTTTGTTTCAGTGCCAGTGTCTGTTATCTTGCTTCTTAACACTAAACGCCATGTATTGTTTTTCCATGTACTGGTTAGCACGCAACAAAAGTTTTTCATTGTACCTTGGTACATGTGACAATAAACTAAACTAAAATGTAGCAAAATGCACAATTTCTAGATATTCAAGTTTAGCCTCTCGCCTTCATATCTTTTTTTATGAACCAATGTCACCTTCAAACTTGGTCATCTTCTATCTTCTAAATCGCTAAGCAATTTTGATTGTCCTGCACCCAGATGTGAAGACCATGTCCACAAAAGATCCTTATTGTTATTAGTTTTTCACGTGATGGTAAGGAGACAATTTATCACTTCCTCGTTTGGCCCTGAAACTTCCACTTTAACCGTGAATATCCTCATGAAGTGCTTCCTGAAAATCAGGCTTGTGCATCAATCACATCATCTCCGTTGCTCTGTTCTTGTTTTCCAGCATTTTCCACGTGTTTACTGCACATGAGTCGCTGTTGTACAAGTATAGGTATCTAACTGTGAAAACACATTTTCCATCGTCTGTTCCCCAGAGAAAATGGGTTCCTGGAGAAAATAAAATCAACAAGTAAAAGACACTTGGAATATTTTTAGAAATTCAAAGGCAATTTTGATGTGGTGGAATGACCTCTTCTGCTTTCTGATTGAGAAGTCCTCCATAATTTATACCCTGCTCTTGCTCCCTCTGTGATCCATGTAGATGAGTGTAGACTTTTTGTCTTGTATTTAAAATCAAGGTGCAACATGTCTTGAATACTCCAACCAGTATTCCCCTAAATTCTGTTTTCTCTTTTCAGGTGATGCATTAAGTTTATCATACCATTAGACAAAGACACTGACACATAAATAGGCATGGGGGAGGGTGGGAAGCAACGGAGCAATTTCCTTGGGCTTCGCAGGTTAAAAATAGCTGACTACACCAGGAGTGTTTCCTGGTTTGGCATTGGAAATAATTCTGGTTGGTTCGACATGTTCTTCTAATTGTCAATCCAATCTGTTTCTTTATTGAACCATAGCTAATTAAGAAATTTAGCACATAGGCCAAAGGAAATATTAACCTTTGCAGGGATTTTCTTTAAATCATTTTTGACGGAACCTGTTTCATACTAATTGCGTGAAGTAGAGGTCTGGGATAAAGTTGATGTAAGTAATAACATGCATGACGATTATTGTAATTGAGTGCAAGAATAAATAATAGATGTAACTGAAAATATTGGCCATTTATCTGTAATACTTCACAGTTTGAAAGTGGTAGATCATTAAGATTTCATATATGAGAGAGGAAAGGTGAAGCCTAGAAATACAATCACATGGTTGTATTTATATCAATACAACATTATTGAAAATGAACTATCCATAGAGTGAAAGGGACTTAAACCAGAGGATGTGGTTAAAGATTAAAGAGGGGGGGGGTATTTTAAAATGCACAGGGAATTCTTTCTGCAGAATATGGTGTTTCTCTGGCAATCTCTTACAAGTAGCACCATCATAATCCTCATACATGTTATTACTACAGAAATAAATTCCTGTGCAGAGGGATGTGGAGACTAGCTCACTGGAAGTGCTTAAATAGGTAGACATGTTTGTGAAAATTCAGCGAATGGATGGTTTTGAGGAACTGGGATAGATCACTGATGATCATAATGAATGGTGCGATAGTCTTGAGGGGCCAAGTGGCCTATTCGCGCTCCTATTTTCTAGAGTTATAAGCATGGTGCTAACCATTTCTAGTTTGTTTTATATTACTCCACAAATTTAGCCATCCACTTGCTGGAGCAAATTGGGCTTGTTGATTTTATATGAAAAATCGCTTCAAATTATGTTGTTTCTTTTGCAACTCTCAGGGAGTTATCCTCAGAGGGTAGTTGAGGCCAGTTCATTGGCAATATTTAAGAGGGAGTTAGATGTGGCCCTTGTGGCTAAAGGGATCAGGGGGTATGGAGAGAAGGCAGGTACGGGATACTGAGTTGGATGATCAGCCATGATCATATTGAATGGCGGTGCAGGCTCGAAGGGCCGAATGGCCTACTCCTGCACCTAATTTCTATGTTTCTATCCTCCATCTGGGCTGAGATTGTTCTTGGTATTCCTGCCAGGTTATAGGGAAGTGCCAGATTGGGATTCCCTTAAAGTACACCCCATATGGTTGCTTTTTATGTTTTGACTCATCCCTACCTCACAATTATGACCAGACCCTCCCATACATAGCACTTTAGTTTATACAGGCCCTTCTCACATAACACGTCCTATGGTCCTGTTCAAGTCTACTATTTCTGAACCTTTCTGTTCCAACTTCCCCAGCATTGTTCTAGACTGGTGTGAAGGAAAATGATAAGTTCAGTTTTGGGTGATGTTTGCTGCAGCGGGTTGCTGACCAAATTACTAGTTCTCTTCTTCTTGCGATGACGTACACAGCCTAAAGTTGTAAGACAACTTGTTCTGTTTGATCTTCTGTTTGTGCACGCCAGGTTGATTGCATTCGTCGAAACAGGGTGGACCACGTGAAGGTTGCAATCTCCCACCCCAAGGTAGTTGTGATTACCACATAGCACCTGTAAAGTTCAGGAGCATTCATAGATATTAGTCCCCATTTATCCATCACTTGTTTTATGCTATGTGGTGTCTGGAGTTTAAAATGTATCATGCAAAGATGTATCACTGTTTCACTCTCCCTACTTTGCCTCGGATGCTGTGCAGCATTGATCATTTGCTCTTCTGATTTCTCTGATCAAAATGTTTCACGCCTTGTCCTAATATGAAACAAAATGAGACAGATAAGCATCACCACCAAACCTCTCATCCACAGAGTCATTAAATATGATTTATATTATAGTATGTGAAAAGAACAACAGTTTCTATTTTAGAAATGTTTAGGTTCAATTTTCCTTCCGCTATGTGAAACCAGGTACTGGAATCATCACCTGCAGATGGTTATTTGAAAGTTGCTGAAGCTCTGCCTATTTGGCTCTAATTTGCGTTTCCTTTGCTTGGAGTTGCATTTGAATGGGGTTTTTTTACGTTGTGTCTATGTTGACAATTTTCTTTATTGCAAAGTGGTTTCTGTTTAATGTTAACATGAAAGTTAAGAGTGCAGAATTGATCGCAGTTTGATCCAAATATGGGCCAGGGGCATATATTTCTCAGAATCAGAGCTTGAACCTGCTGGTTGTGTGCTCTCAGAGCTATTGTACTTGGTTTAAATTAATGTGATGGAATACTTTTGATCTTAGCAACACCTTTTTAAAATAACTTGCTATTTTGAACAGATTGTAAAAACTAAGCCTCTGATGGTTTTATTTGACCAATTCAGTAAAAAAAAACTATGTGAGACAAATCTACCAGAATTTGGTGCGAAATTAATTGGTAATTAATTTGCTTTGTAACCCCACCATAATGTCATGGTCTTCTGCTTTATTTTGTCTTTTTTGAAATTATACCGGAAATGTGGTGACATTGTTTGCACTTTTGAGGCCCAAGTCAAAACAAGTATGACGGAAATAAATTTCTTAAATATATACAAAACGCTGGAGTAACTCAACAGGTCAGGCCGCATCTCTGGACAAAAGGAATAAGTGACGTTTGGGGAAAGACTCTTCTTTAAAGTGAGAGTCCGGGGAGAGGAGAATTAGCGGTACGAAAAGGTACGGAACCGTTCTGTTACCCAAAATGTCACATATTCCTTTTCTAAACGAGAAGCTGTCTAACCCGTTGAGTTACTCCAGCACTTTGTTTCTATCTTCGGAGTAAACCAGCATCTGCAGTTCCTTCCTGCACGGAATAAATCTCTTGGGTGCCTTCCAGGAGTGTATGATAAATTGCTGTGGATGGTCACTGTTTCTTGATGACATGGGCTGCCTTGCACAAAACTACCCTTAATTTGGATGCAGCAACAAAACATAAATGTGGCGCCTATGCTAGGTGAGGCAGCCAATTGGCTTGTCACATTGACCTCCTGTGGCGAGGGCTCTGGAACTTTGGTCTGGCGGATCTAACCCCATAGCTAATTTCTGCGGCCGAATTCTGATCAGCAGGTTGAATATGCCCTCTGTGGTCAGGACTCAGCATGGCCGGAGTGGCGGATCTGTTCCCATAGTCTATTTCCGAGGCCGACTTTGTGGGCCAGTATCTTGACTAGACAGTATCTAGCTGCCTAGGCGGACCGTTTCAGTACCGTTGCACTCCTCTCAGAGGCCAACATTGGGCGGCAGGTGTATGTGCCTAACCACATTTTCGACAGAAATGTGAAATATTGGGTTAACGGGCGTAACTACTGGGAAAGTGGCACCTCGACCCCACAGGCAGCTGCCGATCTGACACTTATCGGATCTTCCGAGGGCAACTCGTGAACCTGCAAGAAGTGTAAGTTTTTCTGTAAATTTAATTTACATTTAATATTTGTTTTATTTACTGAAAGTTTCTAGCAGTTCATGGTGCCTCAGAGACATGGGAGGGGTATAAGTTGTGGTTTAATTGTATTATTATTACGTGATCCCTGTTGATCCGATAAAATGGCAAGACTCTGGAACTAAGGGTGCTGGAAAATCTGTGGTGGACCTGTCTATAATAAAATGGTATATTGCAGAGCATCATAATGACGATGTGAGTGTACCATGCATAATTCAGTAACAAAACCACTTAGAAATCTGAAATTTAACATGTAAGTTAGATAGATATAGATATAGATATGCCATTTATTGTCACTATACATGTACAGTGAAATTGAAAGCTGCTCGTACTCAGTGCATACATATAATTTAGTTCAAAAAACAAGAAACAGAAAAACAAAAAACAGAAGGGAGAAGGGGGGGGGGGGGATAGGTACACAATTCTGCGGCGCTATATACATATATACAGATGGAAGTCTGGGTGTTGGGCTGTGAAGTCAGTGCATGTGTGAATTTGAATTAAGAGTAGTTATAATTTTCGGAAAGCAACTATTTCTGAGTCTATTTGTCCTGGATTTGATGCACCTATAGCGCCTTCCAGAGGGCAGCAGGTCGAACAGTCCAAACGCAGGATGGGAGCTGTCTTTGATGATCTTCTTTGCCCTGCTAAGGCAGTGGGAGGTGTAGATATCCATCAGGGAGGGGAGAGGGCAACCAATGATCTTCTGCACTGTCCTAGTTACCCTCTGAAGCCTCTCCCTGTCTGCCTGATGAATTGAAAGCAATTATTAAAGCATAATTTAGGCTTAGCATAAAGATGTGCACAACACTCCCAGTTTTTCTAAATCTCCACAGATGGCCATCTGGAGCCTAAAGGGGGCATAATTTTTTTTTTTCCATTGAAAATTGATTTTCCAGAGTTGTCTTTGGGGAATTAAATATTTGGTTAGAACTGACAAGTACTTTTGATACGCCCGAACCATAAAAATAAACAAAGTATTTGTGTATTTAGTTTTCGCATAAAACTAGCTGCGATTTAAACCAGTAAGGTAAATGCATCAGAGAGAGAGAGAGAGAGAGAGAAATTTAATGAGATAGCCAAGAAATGCCTTGGATATTATAAAACAGTCTGTTTACAATGACCAAGGATTTTCTTTTTGTTGCTTCTGGTGGAATGGGAAAGACTTCACATATTAATCTGTTTTTAACCAGAGTTTGAAGACTGAACACGATGTTCCTGGCCGTGGTATCATCAAACATTAGGGAATCTGCACATTTCTGTTTCAAACTGCCTTTAAAGTCGACAAATATGGAGACTCCAACATGTAACGTTGGTTGGGAAATGAGAAAGCAAATAATTCTAGAAATTGTAAGCATGTGTCTGGAATCAATGTGCAACGGTTCACAAAACAGCCATTGAAGTGTTAGATTGAACGTTGTAAGAACTTAGACACAATAATAAATTAATGAGAGGTGTTACTTTTGTGCCGACTGGAGATATTCATCAAATGCTAATTCCCTGAAGTAAGAAAGCAGATGAATTGAAAGCAATTATTAAAGCATCATATATTTCAGAAAATATTAAACGCATATGCTTGGAAAAATTATGGAAGCACATTTGACAGGTGATGCATCTGCGAGGGAGTTTGTTTTTGAGCTTACTCAGATTGGAAAATGGGGAAATTAAATGTTAAGACACACAGAAATTATTTTGATGAAAAATACGATCTGAATTGTGACATCACTTCATGATCTCATTCAAGCTGATTTCCCAAGTGTCCCTCTACACACTTTGAATTATCAATTGTTGCTTGAAGAGCGATTTTAGTACTAGAAAATAATGTAGTGCATGACATGAATAAAGACCTGCTGAAGCTTCCCGAACACCATGTACAATATAAATCTATTGATAGTGCGACGGACATTAGTGAGGCTGTACATTTTGTTCTTGAATTTTTAAACACTCTGTCATCACCTGGTCTGCTATTACATAATCCTGAACTTGAAAGAAGAGTTCCAATCAGGAATTTGGAGCCATCACTAGTATGCACCAGTACAAGATCATCAGATCAAAAATTATTACCACATGTAATTGAGGCTACAATAATGTTGTTGAGGAAATGTCTCATCCATCAGATGCCAATTATTTCATCTGATCTACCACGTCCATTTAAGTGACCTTAGTTCCCTGTTGAATTTTGCTACGAGCATTAACAAAGCCAATCATTAAAAGTTGTTGCACTTAATATTTGAAACTCTGCTTTTCTTGCAGTCACCTTGTATGTTGGTTGCTCTGAAGATGGCGATAAAAAAATGTATACCTGTATACATTTTTTACACTGGATTCAAAATGGAGAAATATTGTGTATCCTGAAACACTTCATTGAAATGAGGTATATTGCACATGGGTTTGTACTCAAAGAGAACTATAATACATTTAATTTTTGCATACCTTAATTTGGTGTATTATTTTGGTGATTTTTGTAATTTTAACACCCTAATCATATTATACATGGAATAATTAGAACGTTAATTTAGATTTACAAGGAGTGTTCTAAAATGTGATTGCATGGAAATAAATGCAGACGCCATGATTCTCACAATAATAACCTTAAAAATGCTGGGTACTGCAGCTGGTGCTAAATAAGATTTTTTAAATTATTCAGGTATAACATCGCTTAAACCAGTTACTTAATAAAAGCATGGAGGTGCAGCTGGAAGAACTGCTACCTCGTAGTGTTGGAGACCCGGGTTTGATTATGACGTCTTGTGCTGTCTGTGTGGTGTTTGCATGTTCTCACTGTGGCCACTTCGGTGCTAAGGTTTGCTCTCAGCTTCCAAAGATGTGCGTGTAGCCACTGTAAATCGCTCCTGGTGTGTAGAGAGAGGATTAGCATATGGGATAACATAGAACTAGTGTGAATGGCTATTCGACAGTTGATATGGATTTGTTTGGCCGAAGAGCCTGTTTCAAAACTGTATCTCTAAACTAAAAAGGATTGCAGCATAAAACATCTTTTAATTTTTGCTTTAAAACCTGGAATATTTCACTTTTTGCTGAGCACTGGTCAGTGCTCCATCTTCTGACTGCCCGATAAGGTTTTATTAATAGATTATTCGTTCATAATCCCAATAGCTACTTCTCATAAATAATTATGGTAATTTTTAAATGTTCTCTGTATTATACGTTGTGGGATCATTGTTTGGTTTCTGTGTTTTATTTCCTTAAATGCAATTGATAAAAATGAATATGGATTTTTACAGGATGTTCTGTTTCTGCAGGATATTAAAATAGCCTCCATACTTCTGGCTTTGATTATTTGTAATGTTGCAGGTCAATTTGTGTTTAAGCCTGCTTTAAGTCTGGACTTTGTCCCTTCTTGGATAAATTGAGCATTGTTGAAATAATGTAAAGGGCCTGTCCCACTTACGTGTCCTTGGCACGCAAATTACGCGACCTCGTCGTCGCATTGAGGCGCACGGGCATCATGTGGCTGCACGGGGCTGGTCCCACTGAGAAGCGTGGAGGGGTATGTAGTTGTGCGCGACATCGTGCGAGGCTCCGAAATTTTTGTCGCGAACAAAATCTTCGCGCATCAACGGCCTGTCGTGTAACTGACGGCCAAAGTGGGACAGGCCCAAGACCCTGGCGCGACGCAACGTCTCACCTTCAACAGCGGCAGAAGCAGGCAAACGATCGTTGAGCTCGGCCTGGGGCTCACGGCCGTTGCGGTCCGGATCCGCCCCCACTTCTACTCCCAGAGCGGGACTAAGAAAATTGAAGATAGACACAAAATGCTGGAGTAACTCAGTGGGACTGGCAGCATCTCTGGAGCGAAGGAATGGATGATGTTTCGGGTCAACACCCTTCTTTCAAGACTGAAGAAGTCTCGACACGAAACATCACCCATTCCTTCTCTCCAGAGATGCTGCCGGTCCCGCTGAGTTACTCCAGCATTTTGTGTACATCTTCAAATGACGTCACATGCTCCAGACGGCTGTGGGGGCGAATTAAGTCGCTTGCGACCTTCGCGCCTCAACGCGGCACTGAGATCGCGTAATTAGCGTGCCAAGGACACGTAAGTGGGACAGGGGCTTAAGTATTGATGTATCATAGGCATAAACAGCTGTATGTCTCCAAAGACAATGTAATTAGTGCAACAAGGACATGGTACTAAATTTGTTATTTATTTTTGTAAAGTAGATAGATCAGCATAGCTTCAATACAAGATAATTAACCAGAAATTAAATTGGACAATTACATCAGTTCTGTGGCCATAGCATGAGCTGGGTTTATTTTTTGAGTGACTCATCCTTTGGCTCTTTCTTACTTGCATGATATGTCAGAATTGCGATGGAAAATGACCCTTTCGTATGCAGCAACTTGCCATGCATCCTAATGCTATGGCTTTTTCCAATGAGGAGGTCAAAGGTAGCAGGCTAATTCAGTTGAAGGCGAAATACTACATCAGCAACATCATGCCTGATATTAATATGACAGAACTTTCTTCACAAAGCGGCAGCTGTTGAAAAACAGCACATCATTAACTCCACCAGGCCAAGTAAGCAATATGCTGCCAGTGGTGGTGACTCCCAAATCTTATTGATGAAAATATATGTCAAGTACCATACCCGACCGTAATAAATACACAGCACATTTTATTAGCAACAGTGGGTCATCACAAGTCCTGGCCCTCATCCCCAAACTGCATTTTCTTTTCTGTCAGCTTTAGCCTGTCATCCCACCATTGAAGGATTCTGCAGGAGTCGCTGCCTCAAAAAGACAGCCAGCATCATCAGACCCACACCAGCCTGGCCACACTCGCATTTCACTCCTGCCATTGGGACAAAGGTAAAGGAGCTTAAAAACCGTAACGTCCAGGTTCAGGAGCAGCTTCTTCCCTGTAACCATCGGGCCATTAACCATGTGTAAGAAAGAACTGCAGTTGCTGGTTTAAATCTAAGGTAGACACAACATGTAGCTCAGCGGGTGAGGCAGCATCTCTGGAGAGAAGGAATGGTCGACGTTTCGGGTCGAGACCCTTCTTCAGAATGATGTTGGGGAGGGGGGTGACAAAGATAGCATGTAGTCGGAGACAGTAAGACTAGTGGGAGAACTGGGAGGCAGCATCTCTGGAGAGAAGGAATGGTCGACGTTTCGGGTCGAGACCCTTCTTCAGAATGATGTTGGGGAGGGGGGTGACAAAGATAGCATGTAGTCGGAGACAGTAAGACTAGTGGGAGAACTGGGATCTATATGGGGAAGGGGTTGGAGAGAGAAAGCAAGGGCTCCCGGTCTGACTTCAACTCCCCCCTACTCCGTCTCCGACCTCTCTGTCAATATTCATACCACAGCGAGCAGCAGTGAAATAAACTACCGAAGTGAAAGTCTGCATGAGGGGGCATGAACATGTTCCCCAATTCAATTTGAGCTGGGCCTCACTCCATCAATGGAGGAGGCCCAGGACAGAAAAGGGTCAGATTGCCTAGAAATGGGAGGGGAGAGCTTTTTTTGTGTAACCTTCGATTCTGCTGAGTTCCAAACAATCGGGGTGAAACTACAGGCAGGTTTCCTTCAATTTGAGCTGGGCCTCACTGAATGGAGCGGAGGCCCAGGACAGAAAGGTTCAGTGAAACGATCGCCGAGCCTGCACTTGGTCTCGCTGATGTAGAGAAGTTGCCATCTGGAACAGCGGATACAGTAGATGAGGATGGAGGAGGTGCAAGTGAACCTCTGCCTCTTCTGTGTTTGGGTCCTTGGGTGGATTCGAGGGGGGAGGTAAAGGGACAGATGTTGCATCTCCTTCCACCCCATCAGCCGTCATACAGCATACAGCATATAATCCTCCAACATTTTCGCCACCTCCAATGGGATCCCACTACTGCTCACATCTTCCCATCTCCATTGTCAGAGTGCGGCCCAGCGCAAATTGGAGGAACAGCACCTCATATTTCACTTGGGTAGTTTACACCCCAGCGGTATGAACATTAATTTCTCTTACTTCAGATAGCCCTAGCTTTCTCTCTCCATCCCCTTCCCCTTCCCAGTTCTCCCACTACTTAAGTCTGCTCTACCATTCCACAAAAACATGATTGCCTCGGCACCATTTGCCAGTCCTATCTCCATCTCCTTTAAATCCTCTTATGTCTAGAAATCTATCAGTCTCTATTTGGAATGCAATCAATGACTGAGTCATCACAGCCTTCCAGTGATAAGATTACAAAGATTCATGACCATAAATGAAAAAATATATTTTCATTTCAATCTTAATTCTTTATTTTGAGACACTTGTGGAACAATTCCTGAGTGTGTTGATTATTTATAGTCTTTCGAAGGGAGTAGGTTGGATGGTATATAGAGTCTACTGCATTGTAACTCTTGTGATCATAGGCTGACAATGCAGAGATTTAATAATAAAAATGGAAATGATTATCTGTCAACATAAGAAAGATCAAAACAGATTAATTCTTCAGTGCCTGGAAATCTAATCACGCAGCATTCTTTGTTCCGGTATGGTGTGGCTGAAAATCAATTATTTTTCTCAGTGAAGTGGGATACTGACCATTATGAGTCGGATCATATCTCTCTCTTTCTTCTCGGCTCTGAAAACCTATGTGCCCAGACTCAATCTACACATCAAGAGCACATAGGGTGATGTAATTTCCTTGGAACGCTGTGGAACATTGCTATTTATGGATTTTGTTTTGTTCACGAGGTGTGGACATCAGGGTTTAATCACTTATTGTCCACCTCTAATTGCCCTTGAGCTGAGGAGTTAGTACAGACTTTTCCAATTTGTGCTGGGCCTCACTCTGACAATGGAGATGGGCAGATGTGGTCAGTAGTGGGATCCCGTTGGAGGAAATAGGCGACCTTTCGGGTCGAGACTCATCTTCAGACCTTTCCAACTTGGTTATTCTGTAGCCACAAGAAGACATTAGCTAACAATGGCATGTTACTTTTTTCTTGGTGTGCAGGTACAGCAGGCAGTGAAGAAAGCTAATGGAATGTTGGCCTTCATAACAAGAGGATTTCAGTATAGGAGTAGAGAGGTTCTTCTGCAGTTGTATAAGGCTCTGGTGAGACCACATCTGGAGTATTGTGTACAGTTTTGGCCTCCTAATGTGAGGAAGGACATCCTTGTGATTGAGGCAGTGCAGCGTAGGTTCACGAGATTGATCCCTGGGATGGCGGGACTGTCATATGAGGAAAGATTGAAAAGACTAGGCTTGTATTCACTGGAGTTTAGAAGGATGAGGGGGATCTTATAGAAACTTATAAAAGGACTGGACAAGCTAGATGCAGGAAAAATGTTCCCAATGTTGGGCGAGTCCAGAACCAGGGGCCACAGTCTTATAATAAAGGTGAGGTCATTTAAGACTGAGGTGGGAAAAAACTTTTTCTCCCAGAGAGTTGTGAATTTATGGAATTCCCTGCCACAGAGTGCAATGGAGGCCAAGTCACTGGATGGATTTAAGAGAGTTAGATAGAGCTTTAGGGGCTAGTGGAGTCAAGGGATATGGGGAGAAGGCAGGCACGGGTTATTGATAGGGGACGATCAGCCATGATCACAATGAATGGCGTTGCTGGCTCGAAGGGCCAAATGGCCTCCTCCTGCACCTATTTTCTATGTTTCTGAAGAACATTTGGTACACCAGAGGGTTTTAATGGCATTCTGATAGTTTCAAAGTCATCACCACAGAGATCAAATTTAGTTTGGACTCCAGGATTTTTAATTGCATTTAAACTGTTGTCATGTAAGATTGGCCCCATCGTTAGTCAATGTTGTGTTTGACTGGGAGCCTTACCAGGCAAGTCCCAAAGTTGTCCTTCACTCTTTGTATCCCAGGCCCTCCCAACCTATGCAGTGCACAAATCCAACCCTTCATACCAGTCTCAATCCCAACCCCTTCACATTATGACCCTCCGTTGTCTCCCTGCATTGTGACGCGGCCCCATGATCTGGCATAGTATGCAATGGACGCTTTCCTTTCTTGTGGCCTGCAACCCACCAGCCATGTCTTTGGTGTGATCCCTCTTTCCACTAATCATGAATAATGTGTGGATTTCCTCCCCTCCTATCCCTCAAAATTGAATGCATCACTGTGCAGCCCTTAATACCTGAAGCTTAAGGATGTTTATTTATATTGTATAATTGTTATTGTATGGTACCAAAGTTCAAAATAACTTAAATGAGTATGAAAAATTCTGCTGGAAATCTTGAAAGCTACTTATAGAAGCCTATTTTGTCTTTGAACATAATAAATATGTCTGAAATAGGGTTGCGAGAGATTTCAATATTGTCTCAGTCTTACTTCTAAATCTTCCAAAATTATACATACAATTATTTATGTAGACTTGAAAGAGCAACATAGTTCCTTGGGAAGCTAAGCAATGGAATTACTGAGGTGGCTCTGTGTATCTTAAAGGCTTATTTTGTTCATTATGTAGTCTGTGGTGAGTTTCTGTACTCCCTTTGAAACTGTACTTTCGTGAGTCTTCTTGTGATTTCCCATGTGTCTTTATTCGCACAGTAGTTCTTTATTCCTAAAACACTTTGTACATTGTCCAAAATGTTGTGAGTTACACCTCAAGAATTTGCATTCTTAGGACCTGTTTCAATAGGGCGACGAGAACAGTGTGGGAAATGTTTCAAATCCACTAATCCAAGTTAAAAAATAATTTCCAGTTAAAATTGTTTAACTGGAAATTGCATGTTAATAAACTTGCAGCCAGCAAGGGTCAGTTAAATGCAAATTATGCCTTACAAGCTTGATTACATTCTTCGTTGATTAATAGAGAGGTTTGAAGGTCGTATGATTGATGTTGTCAGTATAGACTTTCAGAAGTGATGAAGTGCCATATAGTGACGATAAGGGATATTGAAGCCAAGAGTTCAAGGAGCAGGGAGGGGAAGAGAGATGGTGAATGGTGGTTTTAAATATAGGAGGCAGAAGAGATGTGAACAATTACATTATGATATCTATTTGTGATCTGGACTTGGACAGTCAGAGTATAACTTCATAGGCTGCAGATATCACATAGATTCGAAATGCAGTTAAACATTGAGGAACATACGAACAAACTTCAGAGGTCAGAAAATGCGCAAATATGCAGTTGGTAAAATGTATTTGAGGTGATGCAATTTTTGGGAGGTGGGGTGAGAATTAAGAGGAATAGCACCCACTAAATAATAACTTTTTAAGGAGGAGTATGAACAAAGAGGCCTAACAGTTCACAGGACATGAATCTTTGGTAATTCAAGAACAAGTTGATGGGTGCTTTTAAAGACAAAAGTGCCAGGTTCTGTAAATGGGTCATAAATCATGATATATATAACTCAAGTTCTGTGTTCTATTGCGGACCTCACTCGTGGAGTGGTCTTGGAATAAACATAGACTAGATTTTCCAGAATGCTTCGGGCCTGGTGACTGGAGTAGCTAAGGGGTACTCAAAACTGATATCCTTTGTAAAGCTTAAGGGCCTGTCCCACTAACGCGGATTTTCAGCGACTGAGATTGCCTACGGCTACTGCCTAGTGATCCCACTCCACTGCACTATGAGTTCAAAAGAACCATGCCGACCAATTTTTACTTGCGGAAAATTTTTCAGCATGTTGAAAAATTTTCCTCAACCAAACTGAGGCCGGGAGTATGCGGGAACTTCCCTCGAGCATGAAGGAGAGTTCCATTGACCTCCTAGGACCTCCTAGGACCACGTGTCGATCATGCTGAGAGTTTGAGTCGAGCGCAAACTCTTCTAAACTTGCAAATTAGGTCACCGCAGTGGGACAGGCCCTTTAAGAAAGAACTGTACCTTCCTTAAGGCTGAAGGGATTGAGATGATTTAATGGTGGTGTTCACAACTGAAGGGTTTGCATAAGGAAATAATTAGTTCAGTGGAAGGAATATTGTTAACATGCAGGTGCAGATTTTAAAAGAACAAAAGGTAAAGTGAGGATTACTTTTACTTACCAAGTTAAGATCTGAGATACATTGTATGAAAACAACAGGGCTGTATTTCTTAATAAACATTGAATACAATAGGGGTAAAATGGCACGGCTAAGGGGAGAGAGCAGGAGGGTGGAACGAATTGAAAGACCTTTCAAACGACCATTATTTACACGATCACTACCTTACTGTTGCAGAGAAGTTTTGCCCTTTTGTCTCTTGGCCAATACTAGTTTCTCTGCTAACGTCTTAAAGTAAATACTTTTTAGTATTTACAAAAGTAAAAGAGTCTCGACCTGAAACGTCACCTATTCATTTACACTTTGCTCTTTCTAGAGTGTGTGCAAACTGGATAACAAATTTCAACAAATTTGCTCCATAATTGCCTATACAGGTAGTCCTACTATAACGCACATTACCGTTATGGAAATTGGATATATCACGATCGATGATTTGGAGAATGTTATTTATATTAAATGGCTGTATTGGTTAAAACTAGATTTCAATGAGGAACCAGAGAACCATTTAAAAGTTACTCTGGAAATTGAGAGGCAATACAATATAAAATAATACCGTTTATTTGCCATTTGAACCTCACATGAAGTTCAAACGAAATTTGGTTTCTGCAGTCATACAACAAGAAAAGAACCAAGACACACACCAACACAATTTACACAAACATCCATCACAGTGAATCCCCTCCTCACTGTGATGGAAGGCAAAGTCTTGTCTCTCCCCTGCTCTCCATTCTTCTCCCGATGTCAAAGTCAAAGCCCCTGGTGGGCGCTAGCAAGTCCCGCGGCCATTTAAAGCCTCGCCGGGCGATGTAAGGCCCCGCTCCAGGTCACTTTCAACCCCGCAATTCGGGCGGGAGAAGTTGCAGTTGCTGGTGCTCCGCAAAGCGGTCTCCCATCGGGGACCTGCGAGCTCCTTGTGTCACCCTCCACCGGAGTTGGGTCGCAGCAGCGCACCACCACAGCTTTCCACGCTCCGAAGCCGGCCAGCTCCACGATGGTAGGTCCGCAGCTCCGCCGGCTCCGTGACCATAGGTGGCCATTGAAATCAGCATGCGATCGGTTCTATTGACACTTCTGCAATGATATTCTATTAAACAATGCACCATACAGCCTTAGTATTTTTAGCTGGTAGTAACAAAATTACATTTAACCTATTTAAGAATATGTTTTTGATTATTCTGTTTGGGGGGCTGGGAGGGCTGTTATTGTGAGTCTAAAACTCTCTAGCACTTAACCTCCTTTTCTCCATTGACACATTTAGTTATAGAACTTGATATTCTGCACAATATTTCTTAAAAAATGTTTCTTAAAAATGTAACAGCATTATTGCTGAACTATATGTACTTAATTGCTAAATTTGGATTGTAAGGCACGACATAAATGCAATACTTGCTTTCTTGAAGATTTATTTATTGCAGTATCTTCAATACATTTACAAAAGTTAGAAAGAGCAATTTGCAGGAACACAATTTAGTTGTAAAATTTTGAATTGAAACATCTTTTCTCAATGTATTTTGACTCTAATTACGTACATATGCTTGCCTATTTATTGTAAAAATATTTTGTATGTTAAGACTAGATAAACCTTAACAATGGTAAAAAATATTCAGACTGCAGAAAGTTGAATCGCCGCTCTCTTATTAACTTCCTGCTGTTTGAAAAACGTCTTGCCCAAGGAAAGTGCTAGCCATCCTACTTTCTGATTTTCTTATAGAATATTGTCATATAAAACTAGTGGTTATAGAATAACTGATTATGATGCCTTTCCCAGTGTTGAAATCACCTGCTTGTGAAAACAAGCACTGCAATTTGCAGTGAGCATTTACATTTGGAAGAGCTAACTGGTTAAACTTGCAGTACTTGTAGAACTAGCTTTGCTTTCTTGATAAATTCATGTTGTATCAGTATTGAATTGAAAGTAATGAAAAAGAGGAATAAAACATATTTGTGGCAAAGCAATGAATGGTTTCTATGATTTCAGATAACCAAATCACCACGTGTACAGATTTATTTTTATATATGCTCTTTTTAGCGTACTTCCAAAATTCTACAAGTAATCCCGTGATAGATTTGGAAATCTTTAAAGTAAGAACTAGATTTTAAGACTGAATATATATTTTCTGCAGGGAGTGGTTAAAGTGATTAAAGAAAGTTGCATAGCATTAAAGCAGGGATTGGCGACCTACGGCCCCCGGGCCGAATGCGGCCCGTAACCCGGAATCATCCGGCCCGCAGGCGTATTTTTTTCCCCCGTAATTATCTGGCCCGCCAACTTCCATCTCCGGTACCTCCTGCGCCTGAGGCCGCAGTGCCCAGGCGCGATGATGCAAGGACGCAAGGAGGCCTGCGCTGGCGGCCGCAATGACGGAGCCACCGATCGAGCAGCACCGAGCACCGAGGTCTGGCTGTACCATATCCTGCGCAAAGCCGCCGGCACGGCCGCGCACCTTCTAAATCTGGGCTTCACTGTTGGGATCAAAGATCCACTCTATGATCTTTGGTCGGGATCGGGGTTGTCAATAGGCCGGGGACGAGTGAGTTTGAGTGGCGTCCTCGAAGGGGCGGGATCCATGAGTACAATTGATAGATGTGGCCCGCCATCACAGACATGCGTCCTGGCCCCTATGCAGAACAAGGTTACTGACCCCTGCATTAAAGCATGTTGCTTTGAGTGGAATCTTACTCCAGAACACATGAGCTGAGAAGCAACAGTTATGTTGCTGCACCAAGGGGAGGTAGAATGCAAGCCCATGCCTCACCATCTCTCCCTCTGATTACTTGATTTAACTGTCATTTAGTGAGATGTTTTCCAAGTGAGATTGTATCCATGAAACTAATTATATAAGGGCCTGCATGTTGTAGACAGGAATGAAGCAACGGTGCCTGCTGTTGACTTTGAAGAGAGCTTCCTCCAAGGTGGCAGCAATCTCCCAATAAATGTCTCCCAGTAAATGTTAAGCACCAGAACAAGAGGATCCTTTGCATCAACCAATAGTGATGGCATCATGTAGGACGAGGATCAAATTGCATTGATTCAATCTCGCAGACAGGAAATATTCAATACACTTTGAACATCATTTCACAATAAAAAATAAAGATTGGAATATTCACAGATTTGTATAGATTTCCATATAGAGGTGAAATAAAAAATGTTATTTTACTCTTTTAAAAAAGCATAGCCTCTGCAAGAATTGGGGAAAGGCGTGACAGTTGATATGTATACAGCTTTCAGGGCTGAATATGTCTTTAGGCAGTAAATCTGTCTTTCTATGTCAATAAAAATGAACACAACCCTCATGCAGCACCGCATACTATCTGTTTTGTTTTCATGTGCGAATACTCCCCAAGTACTTCAAATTCTGATCAGTTTACCAATTTCTGCTGATTCTACTGGAAAATGTTGTTAAGCAGAGCTCCAGGTGGACAACCATGCGATCACTACGAGCAGCTTCTGGATTTCCATGTTTCACTGCTTCCGAGGTTACTGTCATATTTTGTCCATTATGATGGTGAGTGCTGATAGCCTACCATTTGGTTTTCCTCAGAATATGGGCAGTTACTTGCACAATTGACACCAATTTCTGCATGAGCTCAAGGATGTTGTCAGCTGCTTATATTGTCTAGCAAGCATGTACTGTGATGAGGGTGTTCTCATTGGGCCTGGCTGAAATTTATAGTTGCAACATTGCAACATCAGGAGATCAGTTGGATTAATTTGTATCCGCTTTGACGTGGCAGCAGTGGGGAAAGACTGTAAGGAACCACATATGTTTTGTTTTAATCAAATATCTTTCAGTTTATTTAAATAACCTTGACAGTCAAATGTTTTCCTTTTTAAAATAGGAATCTAAATCGTTTAATCTATCTAGCTCTATATTACCAAAACTGTCATCTTGTTTGTTTGTCCGTTTGTTTGCCCAGT
This sequence comes from Leucoraja erinaceus, assembly GCF_028641065.1. Lineage (NCBI taxonomy): Eukaryota > Metazoa > Chordata > Chondrichthyes > Rajiformes > Rajidae > Leucoraja > Leucoraja erinaceus. The sequence goes on along the minus strand of NC_073391.1, from coordinate 25,219,231 downwards.
TTGTATTTGCGCAAAAACGGTACACGATAGCGCTACAATTTTTGGCCCACCTTAGTAAACCCTAGTCCTGTGATGTAAATTAAACAGGTTTTGTTCAGATTGATGATATATTTTACATTATTGGCGTTTAAAACTTTAAAAACACAGCGCCCCCACTTGCCTCGCCCCCACTTGCTGTCTTTACTTGACAGGCGCCACAAAGGACACACCATGGGTCCTCAGCGGCCTTGACAGGCGTCATAAAGGATACCCCATGGGTCCTCAACAGGCATCAACTTGCTGTCTTTACTTGACAGGCATCACAAAGGACACTCCAAGGGTCCTCGGAGCGGCCTTTGCACAATTTCAGACAACCATCTTTTTTTCCCCGTCACAACGGCGACCTAATGGCCCCCCAGGGTAAGTTTCCTTCTATTTTAATTTCTGCCCGCCCGGGCCTTGGCCTGGGGTTGGTGCGGGGGCGGGGAGATGTTGTGTCGGGTACCCTCTGCCTCCCTCCCCCTCGCCAGGACACCCACTCGCCCCACCTCAAGCTCTCCCCCATCACCAGGATGCCCCGCCCCTGACAGCCCCCGGGGAGGTGAGGGGGGAAGACTGGGGGGATTGAGGGAGAGGGAGGGGAAAGTGGGGAAGGTTAGGAGGGAGAGTGGGAGAGGAGGGGGGTAGAAGGAGAGGGGGTAGGGAGGGGAGAGGGGTTATGGACGGAGGGAGTGACTGATGGTAGTGAAAGGGATAGGTGGGGAGGGGAGGAGGACAAGGGAAAGAAGGGGAGGGTGAAGAGGAGGGCATGGAGTGCTGGGGGATGAGGGGGAATGGATGAGGATGGGGTAGGAAGAGGGATGGTGAGGCGAAGTTGGGGGAGGGTTGATGTGCTGGCGAGGCGCAGTTGGGGGAGGGGTGCCGTGAATCGGGTCACAACGGGGATCTCTGGCGGCACAACGGGAACCACTCAGTAGCACCTGCGCAGTTGGAGGCTATGGGTGAGTGGTGGAATATTGTGTTGGGGGAATGGGCCCAATGGGTCTGCACTTGGTCTAGTATCTATCTATATACTTTTAAGTGTGTGTGTGCGATCGTGCGTGTTTTAGCCTTTGAAAAGTATTTCCTCGAAAAGCAGACGCAAAAAGGGGGAGACTTAGACATATATGGCAGAACATGGCGGCAGCCGTTATCGTCGTGAGGGGCACTCGATGAGAAGGTGGCCCTCACGGCCATTACTCCCTCTGGGAAACCTGCCCCCGGTGCAGCGAGTGGTCACAACCCTCCCTCCCGCTGCAAACCAAAAATACTGCCAGTCGCGCCGTTCGAAAGGCCTTTGAAAAAAACCTTGCGAGGGGGCAAGCGAGCTTTGAAAAAAACATTGCGACCCTCCCCCCCCCCTCTCTCCCCCCCCCTCTCCCCCCCCCCCCCTCTCTCTCTCCCCCCCTCTCTCTCTCTCTTTCCCCTCCCCCCCCTCTCTCTCATAGAAACATAGAAATTAGGTGCAGGAGTAGGCCATTCGGCCCTTCGAGCCTGCAACGCCATTCAATATGATCATGGCTGATCATCCAACTCAGTATCCCGTACCTGCCTTCTCTCCATACCCTCTGATCCCATTAGCCACAAGGGCCACATCTAACTCCCTCTTAAATATAGCCAATGAACTGGCCTCAACTACCCTCTGTGGCAGAGAGTTCCAGAGATTCACCACTCTCTGTGTGAAAAAAGTTCTTCTCATCTCGGTTTTAAAGGATTTCCCCCTTATCCTTAAGCTGTGATCCCTTGTCCTAGACTTCCCCAACATCGGGAACAATCTTCCTGCATCTAGCCTGTCCAACCCCTTAAGAATTTTGTAAGTTTCTATAAGATCCCCTCTCAATCTCCTAAATTCTAGAGAGTATAAACCAAGTCTATCCAGTCTTTCTTCATAAGACAGTCCTGACATCCCAGGAATCAGTCTGGTGAACCTTCTCTGCACTCCCTCTATGGCAATAATGTCCTTCCTCAGATTTGGAGACCAAAACTGTACGCAATACTCCAGGTGTGGTCTCACCAAGACCCTGTACAACTGCAGTAGAACCTCCCTGCTCCTATACTCAAATCCTTTTGCTCTGAAAGCCAACATACCATTCGCTTTCTTTACTGCCTGCTGCACCTGCATGCCTACCTTCAATGACTGGTGTACCATGACACCCAGGTCTCGTTGCATCTCCCCATTTTCTAATCTGCCACCATTCAGATAATAGTCTACTTTCCTGTTTTTGCCACCAAAGTGGATAACTTCACATTTATCCACATTATACTGCATCTGCCATGCATTTGCCCACTCACCCAACTTTTTCAAGTCACCTTGCAGCCTCCTAGCATCCTCCTCACAGCTAACACTGCCCCCCAGCTTCGTGTCATCTGCAAACTTGGAGATGTTGCATTCAATTCCCTCGTCCAGATCATTAATATATATTGTAAATAGCTGGGGTCCCAGCACTGAGCCCCACTAGTCACTGCCTGCCATTCTGAAAAGGACCCGTTTACTCCTACTCTTTGCTTCCTGTCTGCCAGCCAGTTCTCTATCCACATCAATACTGAACCCCCAATTTTATGTGGGACCTTGTCGAAAGCCTTCTGAAAGTCCAGATATAGTACATCCACTGGTTCTCCCTTATCCACTATACTAGTTACATCCTCGAAAAATTCTATAAGATTTGTCAGACATAATTTACCTTTCATAATTTAATGCTGACTCTGTCCAATTATTTCACCACTTTCCAAATGTGCTGCTATCCCATCTTTAATAACTGACTCTAGCATTTTCCCCACCACCGATGTTAGACTAACTGGTCTGTAATTCCCCGTTTTCTCTCTCCCTCCCTTTTTAAAAAGTGGGGTTACATTAGCTACCCTCCAATCCTCAGGAACTACTACAGAATCTAAAGAGCTTTGAAAAATTATCACTAATGCATCCACTATTTCTGGGGCTACGCCCTTAAGTACTCTGGGATGCAGCCTATCTGGCCCTGAGGATTTATCGACCTTTAATCCATTCAATTTACCTAACACCACTTCCCGGCTAACCTGGATTTCACTCTGTTCGGTATAAAGGGGAGGGTAGTGTCTTGTGTTCTGTGTCTTGTGTCTACTGTTTGTGGGTAAGTGTGTCTGTTTAGTGTTCAGCCATGAGCGAATGGCGGTGCGGGCTCGATGGACCTGGTGGTCTGCTCTCGCACCTACTTTCTATGTTTCTATGTTTCTATGTTCCTCCATCTCATTTGACCCCCGGTCCCCTGCTATTTCCGGCAGATTATTTATGTCTTCCTTAGTGAAGACAGAACCATAGAAGTTATTCAATTGGTCTACCATGTTCTTGTTCCCCATGATCAATTCACCTGTTTCTGACTGCAAGGGACCTACATTTGTTTTAACTCATCTTTTTCTCGTGACATATCTATAAAAACTTTTGCAGTCAGTTTTTATGTACCCTGCCAGTTTTCTTTTGTAATCTATTTTCCCTTTCCCTTATTAATCCCTTTGTCCTCCTCTGCTGGACTGTGAATTTCTCCCAGTCCTCTGGTAGGCTGCTTTTTCTGGCTAATTTGTATGCTTCATCTTTTGTTTTGATACTATCCTTGATTTCCCTTGGATGCACTACCTTCCCTGATTTATTATTTTGCCAAACTGGGATGAACAATTGTTGTAGTTCATCCATGCAGTCTTTTAAATGCCTTCCATTGCATACCCACCGTCAACCCTTTAAGAATCAATTGTCTTTCTTGGCCAATTCATGTCTCATACCCTCAAAGTTATCTTTCTTTAAGTTCAGAACTCTTGTTTCTGAATTAACATTGTCACTCCCCATCCTAATGAAGAACTCAACCATATTATGGTCACTCTTGCCCAAGGGGCCACGCACAACAAGACTGCTAACTAACCCTTCCTCGTTACTCAATACCCAGTCTAGAATAGCCTGTTCTCTTGTTGGTTCCTGTTGGTACATGTTGGTTTAGAAAACTATCCCGCATACATTGATACATTTTCTTCTTTCTCCCCTACATGTTGAGTCTGAGTGCTTCCTTTCTCTGCCATCTGCCTCACCCACTGTCTACTAGCTTTCTCTATTTGAGTCCCTCCCCCCAACCGTTCTGGTTTAGAGTTAAAGAAGACGGAGGGTGAACAGGACGGGGAGGGAGTGCTGGGGGAAGAGAGGAAATGAGCCGCGCCTGCGCAGCTGGGGGCTATGGGTGAGTGGTGGAATATTGCGTTGGAGCAACAGGTTGCATTGAGGGAACAGGTGAGTGGTGGAAACGGGTTGCGTTGGGGGAACGGGTGAGTGGTGGGATATTGCGTTGGGGACGGGTTGCGTTTGGGGAACCAGGCATCCCGTGGGGGCTATGGGTGAGTGGTGGATTATTGCGTTGGGGGAACGGGTTGCGTTGGGGAACCAGGCTTCCCGTGTGACAGGGACCCATTGGGTCCCACTGGTCTGGTAAATACTATTTCTGTGTTCTTAGATGCCAGAGATATTCAAATATTATTGTTTTTTACAGCTAGCTAGGTCAAGCAATAGGGTCTTACCCAAATTCTCAATTTTATTGGCTTAAAAGTAGCAGTCATCAAATTTGATTTTTTGTGTGACCTTCTACAAAATGTGTTGTTGTTGCTGACCTGAGTAACTGATTGTAATTCAAATTGTAATAAAATAATTATGAGAGACCAGAACATAGTATAAACACCATTTGGTTTTCCTCGGAATATTGACAGTTACTTGCACAATTGGCACCAATTTCTGCATGAGCTCCAGGATGTTGTCAGTTGCTTATATTGTCTAGCAAGCATGCACTGTGATGAGGGTGTTCTCATTGGGCCTGGCTGAAATTTATGACTGAAGTTGCAACATTACACATTTGTCCTTTTTCCCCTGTCAAACTAAACAAATGCTTAACACTTTTTTATGGTGATTATTTCATGCCTTTTTAAAATACCATTTTAGCACTTTGCTTGATTTGTTGCTGTTCAACTGATTATGATGTTTTGTTTATCTTTCCTTAAACACACTTGTCAGTTGGCTAGATAGCAGTAATGCTCAGAATTTCAGTAAGTATTCTGTTGTTGCAACAACGCAGCTGCGGTTTGTTGAGCAGAATCCCTGCAATTTCCAAGTACGCTGTTGCACCAAACCACTTAATAGAATAAATTGTTATCTACTTCAATAATGCATACTCCAAAGCACTAATATAACTAACTTCTTGATGTTATTACACTTATCGCCAAAAAAACAATATTGAACTGAACCCTTAATTTTAATATGAAAATGTAATATGACTTTTTTTGATTTTGGGCTTTCCATTTGTGCTTATGTGGGAGATTCTGAATGATAATTGTGTAATCCTTGCAGCTGCTTCAATATTTTCTGTATAGTGATGAATTAGTGATGGCTATGTGGAGCTTTTCAAATTATAACATGCAATCGATTAGTGGAAAATGGAACTGAAATTACAGGTTCTCCTGGATATTTGCCTCCAATTGTGTGGTGTCCCGCCGCGGTCTGTAATCTTTACGACAAAACAGATGTGTAGATTATTGTTTTATAGATGGTTAAGAGCCAGATAGCAACTTCTTTTAACTTAATAGTTTTATCAATTTGCCTCTTGAGTTGAAAGCAAGTCTTAAACCTTGAACTATGAAGGATCTTGTCCGACTTGATGAACAATTGTTTCCGCCCTTTGAAAGTCCTTTAAATAGATTAATGAACGTTTTAATTTAGTTTGTGTTGACAATGTGATCAATAAGCGAGTACGGTATTCCGACTGCGCATGCCCAGGTCATAGGTCACTAGCTATAAACAGTCTAAGCAATGGTGGTGCTGCATTGTGTGCAGGCTTGTGTTTCGTCTGTGGTCGGGTTCAGGCCCGGCCCTGGCTCTCCTTCGCTGCGGCCGCTGTTGAATTGCTGCTGGGCCACGTCGTCCTCCCCCCCCCCCCCCCCCCCCCAAACTTCTCCCCCCCGATTTTATTTATAGCCCCCCTTTAACAAATCCCCCTTGTGTTTTTTGGAAATACCGAACCCCCCCCCCCCCCCCCCCCCCCCCCCTGCTCTTTTTGTATTTATTTAACATAACTCCCAATGAAAAAAGACAATAAAATCGGACCCAAACTATTCTCAATGAATCTACAACGCTTCGTTCGATTTTTATTTATAGCGTTCGACCTTTAACAAATCCCATGGTTCCTTGTGTTTTTTGGAATACCGAACTCGCTTATTGATTCCAACATTTTTTTGTAACATCTCAGAATTGCCTCTCCTGCTCTTTTTGGTTGTATTTATTTAACATAACTCTTAGCTCAATTGCATAAGTATTCTGGTTTCCAATGGGTAATATCTTATGGTATCTTACAGAGCATCTTAACCTCTTCACTGTCTTCTATGCGTTACCAAATAAATTCAGGCTCTTCAGTTAGGAGATTTGTAAAGTAGCAGTTTGATTTTTGGGAATAAAAAGAATTGAACATCATGTTAAAGTACTCCCAAAGACTACAGAATTAAGGAGTGGTTATATTATTCAATTAGCTCCCTTGTTTAATTAGTTTTTCTAAATTAATAAACTTGGGAGTGAAATTAATACATTTAATTTTGAAGATAATTGATGCTCAGATTTTAATTTGAATTAAATGATACACTCTTTGAACTTATCAGTGAACACAACATAAATGTTATAAAGTCTTAAACAACATAATCTAAAGTGTAAGCTCCATGCTATCAGTTATGTGTGGACCATTTGGGAAAGGATCTGTAGATTGGAGTGAATATTCAGCAATCGTTTTGCCTTATAGTTTCTCTTTGAAAAATATGCAGTTTGAGTTATCTCTGTAATTTAATATTCATTAATATAAATAGATGGTCTATTTTGATAATGTTATTAATACTCTTAATTTGATCCATGCATTGTTATTTTCACTTACTCTTTATTTGAAACCTTTACTGGTTTCGATGGTGTTGGGAGATAGCAACTGATGGTATAAATTAGGTCTTGTTTTTGAATATTCAACATATAAAGGGGTTAATTATAGTGAATTAATGCCTTCCTTCTGATTCTTCATCAAAATAATCTCACCATCCATAATGACTTGGACATCATATCCATAATGACTTGGACATAATACTATCCTGCCTGAAATGTGGCCTGTCCATGGTCTCCAGAGATGCTACCTGATCTTAGTTGCTCCAGCAATTTGTCTTTTTTTGTGGACCAGGGAACTGTGCATAGTTCCCAGATCCCTCTGTTCACCTGCATTCTTCAATTCCCTACCATTTAATTCCCTACCATTTACCATGTAATCCCCTACCATTTACCATGTAAGAGGAGAGAAGTGGGAGAGTGGGGAGGAAGGGGTAGAGAGACTGTGGAAGAGGGAACAGAGTGGTGGGGAGGGGTGATGTGAGCAGAGGGAGAGGGGTGAGGAGAGGGAAACAGAGAACATAGAATTAAGAGCAGGAGTAGGCCATTAGCCTGCAACACCGTTCAATATGATCATTTTGTCCCTCTTAAATATAGCCAATGAACTGGCTCAACTACCTTTCTGTTTTAGTGGTGTGGAAATTTGTGTTGAAAATTTTTCCTCAGTTTTGTTTAAAATGACTTTTGTTTCCCTGCCCCATTCCCAAGGGTGGAAGATAATTAGTCATTTCAGGGTTGAATTTCATCACTCCACACCAATAATATGCATTCTCCACATTTCGGACAACTAGTAATGTTGTTTTATATGCAAAGCTGAAATTGGGTCATGTTGATCCGATATGAACCTCTTGTTGGGCATTATTGGTGATGATTTTCTCTCTGCAGGCCGCAGCTAACCCATAGCCACTCTTGTCAGTTGTCACCGGCACCAACCTTTACAATGATTACCCAAGCAATCGTTCCAGGTGCGACAGAGGTTTACCTGCATCTCTTCCAACCTCATCTATTGCGTCCGCTGCTCTAGATGTCAGCAGATCTATATCGGTGAGAGCAAGCGGAGGTTGGGCGATCGTTTCGCCGAACACCTCCGCTCGGTCCGCAATAACCAAGCTGACCTCCCGGTGGCTCAGCACTTCAACTCCCCCTCCCACTCCGTCTCCGACCTCTCTGTCCTGGGTCTCCTCCATGGCCACAGCGAGCAGCACCGGAAATTGGAGGAACAGCACCTCATATTCCGTTTGGGGAGTCTGTATCCTGGGGGCATGAACATCGAATTCTCCCAATTTTGTTAGTCCTTGCTGTCTCCTCCCCTTCCTCAGTCCCCCTGCTGTCCCCTCCCATCCCCCAGCCTTCGGGCTCCTCCTCCTTTTTCCTTTCTTGTCCCCGCCCACCCCCGCCCCCGATCAGTCTGAAGAAGGGTTTCGGCCCAAAACGTTGCCTATTTCCTTCGCTCCATAGATGCTGCTGCACCCGCTGAGTTTCTCCAGCTTTTTTGTCCAACCTTTACATCTGTGTTTATGCCAGTAGCATATGTGCTAATTTACTATAGTTTTAAAATTAAAAGCTTAATCATTATGGTGACAGGGCTGAGGCATTAACATTTAAAATAAATGCAGATGCTGAAAGAAATTTACATTTAATTTTAAGTGTTGTTGCCTCTCACTGTGGTCATGGCCAATAAGCCGAGGTTCCAATTGGAATGTGGGGTGCTGACTCCTAGGTCCAGGAAATTGAAGTCAAGTCAAGTTTATTCGTCACATACACATACGAGATGTGCAGTGAAATGAAAAGTGGCAATGCTCGTGGACTTTGTGCAAAAAGACAAACAAACAAACAACCAAACAAACTACAAACAGAATGGAACAGAATCACATATTATTTTACATATTAAATATTGTGGGCGGAAGGAAAAAGGGAAAAAAACAGCACTTAAAAAAAGCAGTAGAGTGGTACAGTAAAAGTTAGTCCCTGGTGAGATAGGAGTTTACAGTCCTAATGGCCTCTGGGAAGAAACTCCTTCTCAACCTCTCTGTTCTCGCAGCATGGCAACGGAGGCGTTTGCCTGACCGTAGCAGCTGGAACAGTCCGTTGCAGGGGTGGAAGGGGTCTCCTATGATTTTATTGGCTCTGGAGTTGCACCTCCTGATGTATAGTTCCTGCAGGGGGGCGAGTGAAGTTCCCATAGTGCGTTCGGCCGAACGCACTACTCTCTGCAGAGCCATCTTGTCCTGGGCAGAGCAATTCCCAAACCAGATGGTAATATTTCCGGACAGGATGCTTTCCACAGCCGCTGAGTAGAAGCACTGGAGGATCCTCGAATACACTCTGAATTTCCTCAATTGCCTGAGGTGGTAAAGGCGCTGCCTTGCCTTACTCACGAGTGCTGCGGTGTGTGATGTCCATGTCATATCCTCAGAGATGTGGACTCCCAGATATTTAAAACAGCTCACCCTATCCACAGTATCCCCATTTATCCTCAATGGTGTGTATGTCCTCGGATGATGTGCCCTCCTAAAGTCCACGATCAGCTCCTTAGTTTTTTTGATGTTCAAGAGGAGGCTGTTGTCCTGACACCAGAGTGCTAGATCAGCCACCTCCTCCCGGTAGGCCTTCTCATCGTTGTCTGAGATCAGGCCCACCACCACAGTGTCATCAGCAAACTTGATTATTGAGTTGGAGCTGAACCTAGCCACACAGTCATGTGTGTACAGGGAGTACAATAGGGGGCTGAGGACGCAACCCTGAGGCGATCCTGTGCTCAGTGTGAGGGACTTTGATGTATTCCCTCCCATCTTGACTACCTGGGCCTGGGGGTGAGAAAGTCCAGGGCCCAGGCACACAGGGAGGTGTTGAGCCCTAATTCCAGTAGCTTCTCGGCCAGTCTGGTGGTGACTATCGTGTTGAAGGTTGAACTGAAGTCTATGAACAGCATCCTCACGTAGCCCCCCTTCTGGCTGTCAAGATGAGAGAGAGCGGTGTGCAAAACCTGGGAGACCGCATCGTCCGTGGATCTGTTCGGATGGTATGCGAACTGTAATGGGTCCATGTTGCGAGGGAGGTAGGCACAGATGTGTTTCTTCACCAGCCTCTCAAAGCATTTAATGACTACCGAGGTAAGAGCCACCAGACGGTAGTCATTCAGACAGGCTGGGGAGGCATTTTTTGGTACTGGTACAATGATGGTACCCATTGTATTGATTGTATTAAGGCCAGGCGACAACTCTCAGACACCTCCTACTTATCCTTGGACCATGATCCCACAGACGAGCACCAGGCCTTAACCTCATATGCCATTTCTGATTTTATTACTTCTGGCTGTCATCCCTCCACAGCCTCCAACCTTATCGTTTCCAAGCCCTGCAGAGCCCGGTTTTACCTTCTCCCCAAAATCCACAAACACAATTACTCTGGCAGGCCCATTCTTTCTGCCTGTTCCTGTCCCACAGAAATTATTTCCACGTTCCTGGACTCCATCCTATCCCCCCTCCGGTCCGATCTCTCCCGATCTATGTCGAAGATACCTCACATGCCCTTCTCTTTAATGACTTCCGCTTTCCGAGTCCTCACTCACTCATCTTTACTATGGATGTTCAGTCACTCTACACCTCCATCCCCCACCAGGAAGGCCTTAAAGCCCTCCGTTTTATTCCTCTACTGCAGAACCATCCAATTTCCCTCTACTAACACTCTACTCTGCCTAGTGGAGTTGGTTGTCACCGTCAACAACTTCTCCTTTGACTCCTCCCACTTCCTCCAAGTTCAAGGCGTAGCTATGGGCAACCGCGTGGGCCCCAGCTATGCCTGCCTCTTGGTAGGGTACGTTGAACAATCCCTGTTCCAGGCGTACACTGGCCCTGTGCCCGAACTCTACTTGCCTAGCGGAGCTGCTCCTCGCCCTCAACAACTTCTCCTTTGACTCCTCCCACTTCTTCCAAGGCGTAGCTATGGGCAGCCGCATGGGCCCCAGCTATGCCTGCCTCTTTGTAGGGTACGTTGAACAATCCCTGTTCCAGGCGTACACTGGCCCTATCTCCATTACATTGACAACTGCAATGGTGCTACCTCCTGCACCCATGCAGAACTTATGGACTTCATCAACTTCACCATCAATTTTCATCCTGCACTCAAATTTACTTGGACCATCCCCGACACCTCCCTCCCTTTTCTTGATCTTACGGTCTCCATCACAGGAAATATTACAAACCCACTGACTCTCGCAACTATCGCAAATATTACAAACCCACTGACTCGCGCAACTATCGCAAATATTACAAACCCACTGACTCTCGCAACTATCTAGAGTAAACTTCTTAATAGATGAGGCCCTCACTCGTGTCTTCTCGGTACCCTGCAGCTCCGCCCTTGCTCCCCTTCCCCCTAGATGCAACAGAAACAGAGTCCCCCTATGTCCTTGCCTTCCACCCCATCAGCCGTCGCTTACAACACATAATCCTCCCCCACCTCCAAAGGAACCCCACCACCAGCCACATTTTCCCATCTCCACCCCTTTCCGCCTTCTGCAGACACCGTTCCCTCCACATCTCCCTGTTAACTCATCCCTTCCCACCCAAACCACCTGCTCCCCAGGTATCTTCCCTTGCAACCGCAGAAGATGCAACACCTGTCCCTATACATCCTCTCTCGACTCTATACAGGGACCTCAACAGTCCTTTCAGGTTGGGCAGAGGTTCACTTGCACCTCCTCCAACCTCATCTACTGTATGCGTTGTTCAAGATGTGGATTCGTACATCGGCGAGACCAAACACAGACTGGGCAATCGTTTCGAGAACACCTTTGCTCATCCTGCCTAAACCTGCCTGATCTCCTGGTTGCTGGACCCTTTAATTCTCCTTCCCATTCCTACACAGACCTTTCTGTCCTAGATCTCCTCCATTGTCAGAATGAGGCTAAATGCAATTTGGAGGAACATCATCTCGTATTTCGCTAGGGCTAAGCTGACAATGGCCTTTTTCCTTTATCATTGTTACTTTTTTGCATATCTTTCGTTCATTGTTCGTTATTTCTTACCATTACTGTCTATATCTCTCTTTTCCGTTATACCTAATCAGTCTGAAGAAAGGTCTCGACCGCAAACGTCACCCATTCCTTCTCTCCAGAGATGCTGCCTGTCCTGCTGAGTTACTCCAGCCTTTTGTGTCTATCTTTGGGTTAAACCAGCATCTGCAGTTCCTTCTGACACATAAGTAAGCAGGTTTAGAAAAGCCAATGGCTCAGTGTTTTCGCACTTCCAACTGGCTGCAGTGGGAGTAGATTGATTATCAGGCTAAGCCAGCAATACTCTGACCTAAAAGGACAATAGAAGTAAGCAAGGGCAGACTCAATGGACTTTCTTCTTTATTTATGCCACTTTGAAGGCAATGTGACTGAGTAGATTTTGCAGAAACTAGAAAGTTAACAAATTATATGGGAAAGAAGTGCAGTCACTTACTATAAGTGATGGGGGTTATGTAAGGGGCTATATGGTCATGACCTCAAACAAGACAGGGTCTCCTGAATGGAATAATGAAAATGAATTTAAGAACAAAATAAATACAATGTATAGTGGATGAATCATAGCTTGCTCTGCTATTTAATATTTTGGGCTGGACTATCTCAATTTGATTTATCTGGTCGATTTTCCCATGTTCTTCAATTAATATCCAAAAATAAGTTTTGATTTCAGATTTGGAGTAGAAAATTTTAGTATAACTATAGACTTTTTATAGTTGGACAAATTGAGGTGGGCAGGATACCTTTTATTAACTATTTCATATAATTCAGTGACAACATTTTATAGCATAAAAATAAAGCTCCTGAAATGAAACAGCTTTTACATCGGCTGCAGTTACAACTGTGGATTCTGGAGCCTTCTGGGTTTTTTCCCCAGGACAGAACTGAATTAATTTTGTTCTTTAACTTAGCATGTGTGACCTGGGGCAATGCCAGGTAGAATCAATGTTTTTCATCTCTGTACTTCATATGTCCTAGTGTCATGTGAGGATGACATTAAGTCGACCAAGCCCATGCAAGTTGATATAGCAATTCCATCTCCCCGTTAATTTTTCCTAGCACCTCTCCCGAAATTCCCATTAATTTCCCCCTGCCAGGTTCTACCACTTGCCAATATACAGTGGCCAATTTACCAACCAACACACAGGTCGTTGGCATGTGGAAAAAAGCAGGTGACCCACAGGAATAACAGGGAGAACTCAGCACTGGGGGTCAGGATTGTACGCATATCATCAACACTGCGAGGCAGCAATTTCACTAGCTGTACTATGGTACTGATCAAATTTTCACTGATCTTAACCAGACTCCTGGTCCATTTTTATATGGAACAGTCAGGCATCAGCACTAACTGCTGCATCAACATGAGACCCCTCAGGCACAACTGTAATAGACTAAGGCCATTGAATACATTAAAGAGATTAAACATGGTTTGTGTTGTATCATGGCTTTCAAACATCATAAACCAGAGGGATTACATTAAAGTGCTTTGAGTGCTATCAAAATTCAGCATTTGCTTAATATTTGATTCACCAAATGGAGTTCATCTCATTTATAACGTGTACTGCAGGGGTAAGTCATAGAAAGATTTCCCGTCTTAAGTCAAGCTGCCGTTAGGTGGACCGAGGGTTATTCATGAGATTGGACCAAGGGTTATTCATGAGATTTTAAAAGAAAGTGATCAGTAGAAAGGGTTCTCTTGTTTATGTCAAAAATTGACCAGTGAAGCATGACAGAGTTTAGTATACATGTAGAATTAAAGATATTAGAATAAGTTACAGGGCTGGAGTTTAATTCTAAGAAGCCAGTAGCTAATTTATAAATTGCCTTCAAAAGGTTTATAAATGTTCATAAATTTCCAACAGGATATGACCCTACACAATACAATTCTACACCATTCATTGTGGCTGAAATGTCCAGCCTCTGAGATAGACATATTAGTAGTTTTGTGTAGAAACTAGGAATGGCAGATGTGGGTTTCAAAATAAAAGACACTCTGTGCTGGTGTAACTGAGCTGGTATAACTCCAGCATCCCTGGAGAACATGGACAGGTGACATTTTGGGTCAGCTCCCTTCTTTAGATTGATTATGCTGGGATGTGGGTGTGGATGGGGGAAGAAACACGTTTTATGTTTTGCATTGTACAGATAATGGACTGTTGCTCCATGATGTTTGATTGTGTATGTTAATGTTCAATGAGTTGCAGTATTAGTAGTCAGGAAAGCACAAGTTATGCTTTGAATTGATGTAAGTCTTTTGGATTCTATTAAAAGCCTGCGCATCCACTTTCGATAGTACTGAGAAACTTGTGTATCTTTATGGGCGTGCTAGAATGGCACTGGTACACAGTATAGCTGTGAACAAGTTTAGTCCTTGGTCCAATGTAGCAAATTCCAGATACAACAATAGCATGAGACTAACATTTTGGAGAGTTTGAGAAGAATTACCACCTAAAATGTTTTGTGGAGGAGGGAGGGGTCAGCGTGCAATTGCGATGGGTTGAGCATCATTGTTGAGTACCATGGTGTTTTTGAATGTAGCTTTAATAATTCATAGGCCCATATTTTTGGGTATGGTAAGATTTGCCAATACTACACCAGGTGTTTGCAGTTACTTGTTTAATGAAAATAAAATTGGAATTCTGCCAGCTCACCTTGCGCCTGTTACTGAATAACAAATACTTTTCCTTTAGGCACTCTATTGATAACTTCTTTGAAGTTAGTTTTCAATGCATAGTTGTATCATTTAATTTCTCCCATCCAGCACAACAGACCAAGACCACAGGCCCACCTTACCTGAACAAACAACTGAGCAAGCCAGCAGAATGGAATCAATTTATGTGTGTCACTTAGAGCAGCCTTTTTACCTTTCATTCACAATAACGACTAATTTCACTGTCGTGCAAAAGGACTCTCCAATGTGATTGAAATACAGAAACACAATCTTGCTCCCCAATTTTACTTGCAAATCGGCATGGGCGCAGTGGTAGAGTTGCTGCCTTCCAGCGCCAGAAACCTGGGTTTGATCCTGACTACGGGTCCTGTCTATACGGGGTTTGTATGTTCTCCCCTTGACCACATGGGTTTTCTCCAGGTGCTTCGGTTTTCTCCCACACTCCAAAGACGTACAGGTTTGTAGGTTAATTAGCTTAGATTTACAAAAATGTGTAGGATAGTGCTAGTGTATGGGTGATTGCTGGTCGGTGGAGTCTGGCTGAAGGGCCTGTTTCAGTGCTGTATCTAAACTAAACAAGAGCATGTTCTGTGATACTTAAGCCCCTGTCCCACTTAGGAAACCTGAACGGAAACCTCTGGAGACTTTGCGCCCCACCCAAGGTTTCCGTGCGGTTCCCGGAGGTTTTTGTCAGTCTCACTACCTGCAACCTCCGGCAACCACCTGCACGGAACTGCACGGAAACCTTGGGTGGGGCGCAAAGTCTCCAGAGGTTTCCGTTCATGTTTCCTAAGTGGGACAGGGGCTTTACACCCATGATGCAGATTCTGTATCACACATATGGTTCCCTTCTGTTTTTAATGTGTCCATGTCTGGGTGAAAACCTCAGTTTGCAATCTTCTTTATTTCGACTGTACCCCTGCACTCACAGCAGATTATTCACAACCTCTCGCCTTCCTGCAAATTCCAGCAGGACATTTATTTTACATTTTGCATATTCAAATGCAGTGTGGTAAGAACAAGTGCTCATATGTTAGAAACAAATTAAATATCCAGGCTCTGTTAGACTTTAGGCTTCGGAGATACAGTGTGGGAACAGGCCCACCAAGTCCACGCCGACCAGCGATCACCCCGTACACTAGCACCATCGTACACAAAGGGGAAAATTTACAATTTTTTATCGCAACCATTTAACCTATAAACCAGTACGTCTTTGGAGTGTGGGAGGAAACCGGAGCACCCAGCGAAAACCCCAGGTCTCTGGCGCTGTAAGGCAGCAGCTCTACCCCTGTGTTTCTGTGCCACTCTTGTTTTGCAAGTGTAAATTGGGAGAACAAGATGTTGTTTCTGGATTGCAAGCAAGTTTGGACAGCATTTTGTACCACACTGAAATTAATATTTATAGTGATGGAGTGTTCAAGCCAATTGTACATTTTGCCTTTCTATCTTATCTATGTTTATAAATCCCTAAACTACCACCTTGGACAATGTCTGAAGAAGGATGTCTTCATCAGTCTGAAAAAGGGTTTCAACCGGAAACGCCACATGTCCATTTCCCTGCACAGATGCGCCTTGACACATTGTTCCTTCAGCACCATATATTTTTTTTGCTCATGATTCCATCATCTGCAGTCACTTTGGTGTACTTTGTGGATGTGTATACTGCATGTTGGTAGTCCGCATCCCTGGTGATTTGAAGTTTGTCATGCTTTGTCATGTTCCTTAGTGCTCCTGTTCAACTTAACCAAACCCTATTTAAAGTAAATGCATTCTCCCAGTCTTCTGTACATCATTTATTTATTTGTTCCATTTGTCCCCTATTTTCATTGTTCTCCTGACAAAAATATACGCTCTTCACCTTCTCACTGATATACCTTATTCCTCTTTTCCCATTTTGTGCTTTATTACTGCCTTCTTTTCCACACCTGTCCAATCTTGTAAACTGTATAACATTATCAGAAATAGCCACCTGTACATTTTACAGCCCCGGTAAAGAAGGAATGTTTTTGTTCCAAATGTTTAATGTCAGCACTTTTGTGATTTTGAAATCACCTTTGTATCAATGGAGATAATATTGCTTTTGCCTCTCCAGTATGTGCCACACGTAGATTGCATCTCATGTCCTGAGTGATGTATTAATAGCTGCATTATTTTTTGCTGTCCACTGATTGCTTATTTAATGCTGACACACAGACCATGAACCCTAATGGGTCCATGACAGAGCCAATCTTGTTAAAGACGGAGGGCAAGCAAGACTGCTTCATTACCTCTAATTTTAACTTTTTTGTAGAATATTGTTTTACAATATTTACGCTGCCACTCTCCAGCAGGCTTTCCTATGAGAATTGTACTAATCTGTTGAACCTACATTGGCTCTATTCCAAGACCAAGGTTATCCCAGCTTCAGTAGTTGTACTGCATTGCACATATGTTGTTTGTGTTTTGCAAACTTTTGGAGGCTGAGGCTCAGTCTGCTCTTTCACTGAAGTACAGGCGACTTCCTGCATTACCAATAGAAAACCAGCCACATTGTAAGAATTATTTGAAGATAAAAATCTTGCACCTGGGCATAAAACCCTTTGTTTAACAGGTGACGGGTAACCCTGCCCATTCTATGTGTTTCTGAACTGCTGAACTACATGCAGCAGGCAATTCGAGGTACTCCAGATGTACGAGCAATGCTCTGTCTACAAAATCCTCCAAATCTACTTGACAAATAATTAAACTAACATCAGTATTGTCGTCTAGGCCAACACTGAGGCCTTTCCAAAGATTTAAGGGTGTTCTCGCAACCTGCTTGAAAGCTTCCTCCTGACTCCCAGGAATCCCTGAACCACGGCCACTTGTAACTTTTGGATTAACACTAAACCCTTCATCTATGCATTGGGCACATTCAGAAGCTCAAGCATAAATGGCCAAAGGAAGATACTACCTCACAAACTACCCATCTACCTCTCCTGTCAGGCACCTGTTGACCCATGTGTTGTACAGCCTACTGGTCTCATTGGCCTCCTCGAGTCACCTTTGAATCACAAAGGGAATTAAAGCAACTCGTGGGGGGCTGTATAAGAGGTCTTACTACACAATACTTGAACAAATATTTATGCCTTTCCCTACTTCATTTATGCCATTTTACCGAAGCTCAGAAGTATGTTTGCACTTTTCTATACAAAAATATCTAAAGCAGATTCAAATTGCTGGAATCCTTGTCCTATAAGTTTGTTCACTTTTTTGAAATGGATGCCTAGTTTAGCATCCATACAATACTGTAACCTTAAACGTTAGTAAGGTGATCCTGAGTATGAATGCTTCAATTGTCTCATACCATTGCTTTTGTTAACCTGCTACATGATGCGGTATGACCAGTTGTGACTGAAGTACTATTAACCAGTGCATGTATTGGTATTGTATGACTAAACAACAGATGCAAACTGACCTGGTGATGTTACATGGTCTACAGCTGTCATAGGAATGAATGGTATTATGTGCTGTATTTAATGGATGGATCTAATGGCATCAGGATGTTACATCTGGCAATGAGAGATTGTTTGAATGTGCCTTATTTTGTTAATGAGATTATGTATTTTGACAAATTTCAATGTGTTCTGTCTCGCAGGTGGAGTTTTAAATCCGCGAGCCTTGTACAATTACAGGGATTCTGTCACTTGTAGTTAAACAAAATCTTTCTTGGTCTCAAATTTGATCAATGTATCTTTTTTCATTACAAAAGGAAGTTTCTCAGGCATACATTACTGGACCAAAGCTAGAAATTTAAGATAGTCGATGGTAAAATTGTTTCTCGAGCCGAGTTTCAAAATATTGTTTGTAACTTCATCGACTTGTAGGTCTACAGGTTTTAAAGCAAAAACCTGCAGCTGCTGGAAATCTGCAATAAAAATATGAAATACTATGCAAATCATATAGCATCTGTAAAAAGGGAAACGTTTCAGTTCAATGTTCTTGCGTCTTGATCTGTTCAGGGAAGGGTACTGCTCAACTTTGAATTCATTTGAATCCACCATAGCAAATATAAATGCTTAATTTTGGTTAAAAAATGTACAGTAAAATCCAGTTAATGACGTCAGGGTTAGCTTCTGCATATTGAGGTAGAAAAGTCCTATTGATTGAAGGCTGTTTGAGTCTTGAGGTTGTTTCCTGTTTATGTGCTGCTTGTATACATTGTTATTTGTACACCTCCATAAAGGGACAATCATTGGTGAGAATATTGATGGGTTCTAATGGTCCTTTGATGTTCTGAAGCGCTTTGATATTTCAACTGAAAGCTGGCATAGCTAATAGAATTGCACCCTAAGTGCTGCATCAAAGTGTTGATAAAGATAATCTTTTTGGATCTTTGGAGTGAACTTCAACCCACAGTTGCCCCCGCCCCTCTGCCGACCCCCCCCCCCCCCCCCCCCCCCCCCCCCCCCCCAGGCCAGTATTTCCACCCACACACCAGTATTTCCATTTAACCTGTCAGTCTTTGTCCAGCCCTCACCTCTCTTCCATTTTTTTTTACCCTCCTCCCCACTACAATCAGTCTGAAGAAGAGTTGTCCATCCATGTTCTCCAGTGATGCTGCCTGACCTGTTGAGTTACTCTTGCACTTTGTGTCTTTTTTTGTAAACCATCATCTGCAGTTCCTTTGGTCAATGCATTATGATTGTTCAGGGAAAGAAAACTCGCCCTTACGGAATTCATCATTGCTTCACAAAAATTTGAGGTAAAAAATAAAACTTGCATTAAAGTCACAGAACATGGGTCAAACACGGGTGGGTGGGTCAAGCATAGAAGAGGCATCTTGATTGGCATGGACAAATTGGGCTGAAGGGCCTAATTCTGGTCTGTATGACATTAAGCTGCAAACCTGAACCTGGGGATTTAGAACCTATCCCTGGCTGGCTGTCTACCCCCTGGTCTCATTTCCTGCTTGCAATCTAGACCCTTAGCCCACATTCTAGAATATTGAGCGAGCCAAATGCCAAAACATTCATAATTCTTGAGTAATTGGATGCTGGATTAATGTGGATGCCTGAATCCAAATGCACCCTTACTGAGGTTTGCTTCAAGTTTATCACAATTCCTCTGTATTTCAATAAGATCCTGTTAGAAATGCTTCTGTGCTTTGTTTGCTTTTCAATTGACAGAGCATGTTACCAATTGACTCTATTGACATCTCACAATGCTTTATGTATTATCTTTATTCAGAAAAAGTGCTGGCTTTTTCATTTCATCTTTTACCCTCTGAACGAATAGTAGACTCTTTGTCCATTTGTGAAGCGATTCAGCCGATGATATAATTTGACAGTTGTGCAATGCTAATGAATGTTTTCATATCATTTGTGGTTTTGGAATTGTGAAGGATGTCAAGTGTGTTTGTTATTTCCTCTCGAATCCATGGAAATTTATCTCAATAAATTCCAGCAATGTTCTAGCATTTTCCGTTTTTCCCCAAATTTTGAATGAGTAGTTGTTTGCCTTGGGGCAGTCGGACAACTATTTAAAACGGGGTAGGAAGGAACTGCAGATGCTGGTTTACACCGAAGATAGACACAAAAAGCTGGAGTTAATCAGCGGGTCAGGCAACGTCTTATTTAAAAATGGGTCTGTCGTTTAGAAAATAAGCAATTCTGTTTGCCTTGGATAGAGTACTGGGTGTTGCTTTACTTAAAATTCCTATACTTTATTGGTAATTTAGATTGTACTGGACTGAGACTGATCATTGCAGAATATTGAAAAATCCTTGTCCTTAAAGAATCTATGTTTCAGTTGATTGCTCATTGGTGTCCCCAGTATGTCTTTACTGGCATGACATTGCATCTCTTTTGCGTCAGCTGTCGAGTGAAGAATCTGCTCATGTATGTGAAGTTGTCGTACACTGTTAGTGAAATCTCATCTCAGATTAGGTTCTCTTTTCCTGATGAAGAGGCATCGAAGAAGCTCAAAGGTAGATTAGAGGAAGAACTTTCAATGTGTTTGCCAACAGCATGAGGATATATGGCACAGTCAGCATTGGGTAATTTCATTACTGACACAATATTTATATTCCTGGATAGACACGCAAAACTAGAGTAACTCAGCGGGACAGGCAGCATCTCAAGGGGGAAGGAATGGGTGACGTTTCGGGTCGAGACCATTCTTCACACAGATATTGTCTGAATTATAATCCTGGATTATTTAATAAGTGGATCTTAACGTTTTCAGTTGCCTTGTGGGATTGAATGTTGTACCTGTGGAATGATGGTTCAAGGGTATGAATACATAGTCCAGTAATTAATCACAAACCTTCTTGCCATTATGTGCAGCCAAACACTTCTATGTTCTGACTTTTGCAATTGTAAAGTCTGAGATCAAGAATTTATATGATAGATATCATAGAAGTTGTTCACTTTCCATAGGTAGAATAGGTTATTAATTTGTAATGAACTCATTCCTTTTTATCCAGCATCTCCATTCATAAATATTTTAAATGACTTTCAATGGAATTACATTGAAATTACAATGCAAAAAGAGGTGCTAGACACGGAGCTTTTGTGCTAATGTTTCCATGACCAATGGCCTCAATCCAATATTCCATTATTCTAATTTCCTTCAATTAGCTTGTTTGTACTTAAATGTTGTGATGAATCACATTCAGTGTGGTGGGACTCGAAACTGTCCAGCCAAGAATTAGAAGGGACACAAAGTTTGTCCAAGCCAATAAATCTTTATTGTTAGCTACAATACAACTCCCTACTACCACACCCAAGGCATGGGCATTCCCTCCAGGCCGAGGGTTCGCACTGCGTGGCTCACCACCAGGGGCCGCCACATGACCCCCTCCAGAACCAGAGGCACCGAAACGGACAGGAAGCCGAACAAGGCGGCCAGACCTCGTACATACGTCCCCACGCACAGGGGACAGCCCGGTATGGACGAATTCGGGGGAACCCGGCACAGCGGAAGTCCCCGATGGCGAGGATAGGCCACCTGTACTGGCTCGTTAAGGTCCAAATGGACCGTCTTCAATCGAGCCACAGACACAGTCCCTTGCTGGCGCCTCCATGTCAAACAGAAAAGTCGTGGGCCCGTGCCGCAGCACCTGAAAGGGACCCTCATATGGGTCCTGCAAGGGTGACCTGTGGGCATAGAAAGACATATGGGCTGTACACGAGAGCCGGTGGCACATGGAACGGAGACACACCATGCAGAGACGTCGGGACAGGGCGCCGACTCTCTCCCGTAAACAGACCAACACAGATTACGGCGGCTCCTGGAACCCATCTGCGGCCGGAATAAATTCCCCTGGAACGGTGAGTGGAACGCAGTAGACCAATTCAGCCGATGACTTTGCCAAATCTTCCTTGGGGGCAGTCCGAATCCCCAGCAAGACCCACGGCAACTCGTCCATCCATTCTGGACCTGTGAGTCTTCAAGGCGTCCTTATGATGACTGTGCAACTGCTCCACCAGCCTATTAGATTGGGGATGATATGTCGTCGAATGGTGGAGCTGTGTCCCCAACAGGCGAGTCATTGCGGACCACTGTTTGGACGGGAACCGGGCATCCCGGTCGGATGAAATGTCTTGCGGCACCCCAACGATCCAATGGGCCACAAGGGTGCAAGCGCAAGACGGGGCAGAAGTGTCCATGAGTGGGATGGCTCCGGCCACCGCGTAAAAGGGTCCACCACTGTCAGTAGGTTCGAGATACCTCTGGATGGATGCAGCGGCCTCCCTCCCTCCCTCCCTCCCTCCCTCCCTCCCTCCCTCCCTCCCTCCCTCCCTTCCCCTCCCTTCCCCTCCCCCTCCCTTCCCCTCCCTTCCCTCACTCCCCTCCCTTCCCTCCCTTCCCTCCCTTCCCTCTCTTCCCTCTCCTCCCTTTCTTTCTTTCTTTCTTTCTCTGTCTCATTCCTTCCTTCCTAGGGTCTATTTCTTAACTTTCTTCTCTCTCTCTCTCTCTAATGGGCTCTCTTTTTCCAACACTTTCCTGCACTTTCATGACTTTCTCACTTTCCTTACTTCTTTTATTTCTATCTTTCTTAAAGCTCAAAAAATGAAGGGGTACAACAAATGTAATAAGATATATGTGGTGTGTATTACTGTAAATTATTGTACTTCTAATAAAAATATTTTTAAAAAAGTAAAGTGGGGGGGAGGAGGGGGAGGGGGTTGGGTTAACGTTACTTTATTGCAGATGGGGCGGGATGGCGGGAGGCTGGGCCACGGGCAAAGGCATTGTGACATCATACAGCTGGGCAGCGGTTATATATTTTTTAAAGTCAAGTAGGTGAACAATTTTTGTAAAAATCTCGGGAAATAGTTAACCAAATTTACAGAGGAATGGATTTCTGAAATCATAAGGTAAATCTCTACTGAAATATGTGAAAATGTCCACGTTTTTGGCGTCTGGTACTCAAGGAGAAAGGTCTCAAAGGCAAAATGAAACACACACACGCAGCGTTTTATATAATACTAGACCAAGGGGGACCCGTTGGGTCCCGTCCCCTCAACCCATGCTTGCGGGGGGAGCCTGCGGCATCACGCACACACACACCCACACACACACTAATCACCCTCCAGACACACGGGGGGGGGGGGGGGTGGAAGAGAAGGGGAGGGGGGAGAGCAGAGGGGGGTGAGGGAGGGAAGGGTGAGGAGAGGGGTGGAGGGGAGAGGAGAGAGTGGAGGGGGAGATGGGACAGGGAGAGGAGGGAGGGAGAATAGAGTGGGGAGAGAGGAGGTGGGGCAGAGGGTGGGAGAGAGGAGGGGGGGATGAGATGGGGGGAGAGGGGGTTGGAGGAGGGGAGGGGGGTGGAGGAGGGGGTGGAGAGAGAGGAGGGGGTGAGGTGCAGTAGAGGGGACGGAAGGGGGGAGAGAGAGTATAGGGGGAGGGAAGGGGGGAGAGAGGGGCAGTAGAGGGGACGGGAGGGGAGAGAGAGAGAGAGAGGGGGGGGGGGAGGGAAGGGGGAGGAGAGAGAGGAGGGGGTGAGAGATGAGGAGGGAGGAGAGGGGAAGGGGAGAGAAGAGGAGTTGGAGAGGGGGGAGAGGAGGAGTGGGGAGAAGGGGTAGGGGGGGGGGGGTGGAGATAGTGGGGGAGCAGAGGGGTGGAGACAGGGGGTAGTGGGGGGGAGAGAGGGGGGTAGTGGAGGGGAAGAGGGGAGGGGGAAGAGGAGGGAGGGGAGGAGATGAGAAGAGGGGGGGAGGTGGAGGGGAGCCGGGCTAGTGAGTGGGCTGCGAAAAGTGGAGATATAGAACAGGCCCGACTCTCTGGAAACCTGGAGCGGTTAGCAGCTGGAGGGAGGGGGCGGGGAGAGGCGTAGCTTCACAAGCTGCACCGGCTGCGAGGAGAAAGTTCTTCATCACGTGAGCGCCGGTGACCTCGGAATATGCAGAACTTGCTCGTTCTTTCTGCGCCTTTTTTTTGATGCCTCATTTTGAAGGGAATACAGAAGATGGATCTCTGATGAGAGTCATCGAGAAACTATTGGAAGTATATTTTTAAACTATGGGAAAAAAAAGATTTTAAAGAAACGAAGCAATGCGGTAAACCAAGCATTGTGAATCAAACGGGTCTTATTAACGAAACAGTGGTTGAACACGCCCGTTTAGTTTGGAGAACAGTTAGGTACTTGTTGCCGTTGAGAGGACCACCACGTCTGTTGACTCATTGGCTCGAGCTGAGGTTCTCGTCCGGAACTCTCAACTGTCATCTGCCATCTCCCTGTCACGTGATTGTTTCAGTTCTGGTGATGAAGGTTCGATCAGTAAGTGACTTGACCACCAGGTGACGCCACATTACGAAGGTCCTTTCTAGGTGTTGCAACATAATAATAATAATAATAATAAATTTTATTTGTGGGCGCCTTTCGAAAGTCTCAAGGACACCTTACAGAATTTAACAAGAGTAAAAAACATATAATCGGAGTAAAATAAATAGTAAAGACATCACCAATACACAAATTAAAGACAGAATTCGATCCAAAGACAAAAAAATCAAAAACACAATGTGAAGAGAGAGCAGCGGCAGCTAAACCGCGCCAGCATACACTCTCCCTTCCGACAGCCATCTTGGACACAAACTAAAATAATCACTTACACACAAAAATCATCCCCCCACAATGGTTACCACTGTGGGGGAAGGCACAATGTCCAGTCCCCATCCCCAGTTCTCCCAAAGTCAGGCCTATTGAGGCCTCCGCTATTGCCTCTACGGAGGCCCGATGTTCCTGGCCGTTCTCGCCTGGTGCTGTTGCCCCGGCATCGGGAGGGTCCTCTCGGCGGCTGGGCCACCTGGAACAGCAGCTTCCTTACCGGAGACCGCGGCTACCAAAGCCGACAAGGCTGCGCCGGTTTGGAGCTCCCAGGCTCCCGATGTTGAAGTCGGCTCCGCTCTGCAGACCTGCAGCCCGGAGGTATTGAACTCGGCGGTCACAGCTCACCGGAGCTCCAGCGCGTCGATCCAGCGCGGCGACCCAGGCAAGGCATCGCCCGCTCCGCGATAGCGCTCCAGCTCTGTGCCACCACCGAAGCCGAGGTGCTGGGCGGTCCCGGCCAGGAAACGGCACTCCATGCCCGCTGGTAGGCCACGAGGACGGGTCGGCGGGGCAGCCCGGAGAAAAAGCTGCCTCACTGACCAGGTAGGGACCTAGAAATATAGTTACCCCCTTCCCCCCACATTAAAAAGTCTATTTCTCCCACAAACAAAACACAGGACTCACTAGAACTACAAAAAAAAAAGTGAATTAAACGGACCGCTGCTGGTTAGCAGCCGTTCCCCAAGATGGTTCCTCCTCCAAACATGGCACCGAGGCCTTTGTGCTGGACATGGGGGGCAGGCGGGAGATTGTTTCGGTGCTTGTTGCCATTGAGAGGAGCACCACACATCTGTTGACTCGTGGGCTCGAGCTGAGCTTCTCATCTCCAACTGTCAACTGTTATTGCAACTCTCAACTGTCATCTGCAACTGTCAACTGTCACCTCCCTGTCACGTGATCGTTCCAGTTCTGGTGACGAAGGTTCGATCAATAAGTGCCTTGACCACCAGCTGGCGACACAGTATGTACATGTATGTAAATTAAAAATATCTCTGACCTTCAGTGCTATCCATATTTTCACATTGTGTATATTCTCAAGAATTGGGAATATCCTGATATGTGCACTGTAGTTAATTAATCGTTCCCTATGGATCCGTGAGCAATAATGCTGGCGATCCATTATCATAGGGAAATATCGAATTCAATGCCCTTACAGTCTGTGTGGACTTGCTGATGTGTAGTAACAAAAGAGTATTCTTCCTTGATCTTGACATGCATTTGTCAGCAAATTGTTGCTCATCCTTGAATTATTACCATCTTTCCCCACATTCCAAAGTGATGCTCCGTGTAACTTTGAATTCAATATGAATCATGGTGTGCAATTAAATTGAAGTAGAGAGTGGTGAATCTCTGGAACTCTCTGCCACAGAGGGTAGTTGAGGCCAGTTAATTGGCTATATTTAAGAGGGAGTTAGATGTGGCCCTTGTGGCTAAAGGGATCAGGGGGTATGGAGAGAAGGCAGGTATGGGATACTGAGTTGGATGATCAGCCATGATCATAGTGAATGGCGGTGCAGGCTCGAAGGGCCGAATGGCCTACTCCTGCACCTATTTTCTATGTTTCTATGTTAAATACCATTCTTTATTAATTGAAATGCTCATTTACCCCTAAATATTTTTAGTAATTTAATATTTATATTTAGTTAGAATTCAGTTATGTTTGTATGAAGAGTTGTACTGACATCCAATGGTGAAACACTTGATCTGCAGTCACTCCAGGGAGAAACAAGTAGGAACAAATGTATGAATGAAGGATGGTAGGTAACAGGACTTGGTGGTAGCTGAAAATAGGGGGGAGGGAACACTCTGTTTCTCAGTTTAGTATGCGTCCATCTCTTGTGTAGACATGACTCAATAGTAAAGGAATGTGTGTAAATAGCTGTATGCATACCAGTATCATAGTTGTCATAACAGAATTTCTCGAACTTTATAAGCAAAGGTGGCATTATGCAG
Source organism: Leucoraja erinaceus (assembly GCF_028641065.1). NCBI lineage: Eukaryota > Metazoa > Chordata > Chondrichthyes > Rajiformes > Rajidae > Leucoraja > Leucoraja erinaceus. Next base: position 25,192,593 of record NC_073391.1, on the reverse strand, counting down.
TTAGAGGAGGCTCCATTTGTTGTTTAAGTGTACAATTGATGGATTTGTAGAAAGTAGTAACTGTATCTAGTTCTTATAATATTGGATACGTATCCATCTGCTATGCAGGAGTGGTCCCTCATACAATTGCTTATTTTTCATTGTTAAGCATTACACTTTTTCCAAGTGAAGTCAAGGAAGACTTAACCACGATGCTGGTATTATAAGTGGGGCTGAAAAATACAATACTCATCATATACTTATTAAAAGTCTGATCTTGTACATGTGTATATGTGTGTGTATATGTGGTTGTCTTTACATCTTCGAAAAAACGCTACGTGATAACGATTACATTTTTACATATTCCGATTGACATTTTTCCCCTCGAGGCCGAGAACACCTTCACAGAACATTTTATGCTTTATTTCTTGACTTATTCTCAACTCATTACTGATTAAAAGTCTAAAAAGGTTAAAAGACCTTCACTGAACATTTTATGCTTTATTTCTTGACTCATTACTGATTAAAGTTTAAAATATCAAAAGACTGAATTTAAAACAACCAGCTTCAACTGATGACATCACAATGGTTCGGCTAGCAGTGATCAACTTCACTGAAGATTTCATACTATATTTCGCAAGTTATTCATTATTAAACACTCTGAACTTTTCACCTCACAGGAGGGGGAGGGCGAATTGCTATTGCAACACGCTGGGGGAGTGAAATTTGAATTTTTTTAAAAGCCCAATGCTGAGGGAGGCAGAGGTATGCTGGAATCTTACGTTTCGGAAATGGCTTGAGTTGGAGGACCAGGCTTCCCGTTGGGGGCTACGGGTAGGGAACTGGTGCGTTGGGGGAGCAGACCCATCTTGTACATGTGTATGTGTGTGTGTGTGTGTGTGTGTATATGTGGTTGTCTTTACATCTTTGCAAAAACACTACGCGGTAACGATTACATTTTTACATATTCTGATTGACATTTTTCTCTTCTAGGTAGAGATCATACCTTCACTGCACTTGGTCTAGTACATTAATAAAATTATTTGGTGCTCAGTATTTTGTCTTTTTCCTTTCTAGGTACAAACCATTCTTTCCATACCAAGTTCTTCCTGCCACAGCCGATACAGTGAATTGTGACCTCTATTTACAACACGCGAACATGACTGAGGGACGCCTAAAAGTCACTTTGGTAGAATGCAGCAGGTACGTAGGAAAGAATTACCTTCCTTAGATTGGAGATTATTTTATTAATCAGTACCTTCTCCAGTTAGAGACATTATAAATATGATCACAATTTTTAAAATATAAATTCTCCCATGGTTTTATTGTTATCATATTTTCCTGTTCAGGGTCCTACTTAGACTACTAACTACTATAGCTTTAGGAGAACTTTTGTCATTCTCTAATTTTTGCCAACTCAGATGTTTGTATTGCAACCTTATATGGAAACTGCTCACTAGACGGACCTGCATTGAAGTCCCAAAACAGGAAAAAACACTTAATTCAGCCAAAAGGTTTGTGCAGCACTGCAGGAGTGTGATAATATATAATGTCCCCTCTGGATAATGTAAAATATCATGATGTAGGAGCTGAAGAAGGGCACAGTGTTTTCCTGGTATTCTAGCCAAAATGTTCTTTCATCCAGCATCATGACACAAGTTATAAAAAAATATGAGAAATAGTAGCAAGAGTAGATAATGAGCCTTTTCACTCTTTAACAAGATCTTTGGGCACAGTTCTGCCTTCCTGTCGCCAATTACTCTAACCATAACTTGGCTATAATCTAAAAAACCCAAGGTTGCCTGATGTTGATAACAGTATGTGTACACGATTTGAGCTCAAAACTCAGAATAAGTTTAATGCTTTTCCATTCATAGGCCACTGGGGTGGAGAATTCCAAAGATTCACAATCCACTGAGAGAATTCCTTTTCTCAGTCTTAAATTACTGATCCCTTATCTTGGGAATATTCCTCCAAGTTCTAGACACAGCCAGGAAGGAAACATCTTCATGGGGTTTGCCAAACCCTTTGAGTATCGCAGTTTTGATATTTTGATGCATAATATTGTCTTTCGGCAGATTGTACTGGAGAAATCCATTGTTCCACCAACCCTGCACACCCCTGATGTGATTGCTAATTCCTACAAATCCATCCAATTTTAAATTTAAACAATCAATGGACCTTGCACTGCCGGACAACTCTGACATGATCGGGAGTGTGATTATAACCACTTCTCAGTTGAATGAACCCAGTATGGAACTTTAACCCTCCCGTCCTCACAATTCATCCTTGTGAGCATCACGTGATTTCATGTATGCCTTACATGATGTCAACAGTAGGAAACCACTTGAAATATGATCTCCAATTAGACCGTAAAAATTGGCCACAGTGTGCCTACTTGTGCATGATGCCCAAAGTTGGCACCATATTTTCAGTTGTCTCAAGCCAAAGTACTGATTTGAGTTTGTGAAAAGGTACTTGACATGAATCGAAGAGACTTGTGTACCATCAGTCTGTGCTGTTTTTGAAATGGGTTCTTGGGGTTAAAGTTTACTGTCTAACTCACTTCATCACCCTTTGCTTTTTCCACATAATTTATCTCTTATTTATTCCTTCTTCAGTTCCTTTGCCAGAGATTTAGATCCCAGCATGCTGGTGATGAACATCTGGAATATTTCCCATTATTTATTGACACCAATAAAATCTCTGAACCTCAGATGTTTGTTCAGGAATCACATTTGTCAATTTCAATACATCGCAGTCTAAATTTATGATGTGGCTATTAAATTATTCCAGTCACGCAATTCCAAAAAATTGAAAAATAAATTATTATTCAAAGCACTTGTTTACAGCTAACATTCCTTTCGTTTTTAGTCAGATTCTTTAACCTTGCCTGCGCAGCCTTAAAGCGCATAAAATGTGCATACAAGAACAGATGGAAATAGGAGCAGGAATAGGCCCGATATTCAGTGTGGTCACATCTGATCTATACTGACTTTGTCTATATATCTATTTGCACTTAAATTTATCTATTGATGTGGAATGTAATCATCCTTGGAGACAGAATACCAAGGATTCACCCCCATTTGAGAGAAGAGATTTCTGTGTTACCCAGTTTTAAATAAACTTCTATTTAACTCCTATATGGCTCTTATTTTGTACCTTTGTTCTTGACTCTCCCACCAGTGACATCATCTCGACATCTACCTGGTAAAATCTACTTAGGATCTTGTATGTTAAAATAAAGTCACCCCTCATTCTTCTTAAATCCAAGGAATAGAGAACCAAACTGTCTAGTCTCTTGGATAATTAAACCTGGTGAATCTCCTTTGGACTGCCTCCGATACTACTATTTCCATTTTTGGGTAAGGGGACAAAAATTGAGCATAAAACTCCAGATGTGTCTTCACCAACACCCTGTACAACTGTAACAACACTTATCTATTCTTAAATCCAACCTCTTCATCGTGCAAATTTTAATCTACAATTTCTCTTATCTACACTTTATCTGTAGCTGTAACATTATATTCTGCACTCTGCCTGTCTTATCTTTTGCATCAACTGATGTACTCACAAATGGTATGATCTGCCTCGATAACACGTAAAACAAAGTTCTACATTTTATATACATGTGACAAGAATGAATCAATACTATTAAAGGCCAATATGCCATTTATGCTTAATTACATGTTGGATCTGCCGCTACTTTTTCATGATTGACCTGACACTTCCCTATTTGCTGGGTTTTCGCCCAATCATTCTTTCTATCCATATCCTGTTGCAAAATCACAATGTCCTCATTACAACTTTCTCTTCCACCAACAGTAAACTTCTAAATCTTACTTTTTTTCCCCCAATCTCGTGACTGGTAGTGTAAATGTGTTGCTGTCCCACTGCGGTGACCTAATTGGCAAGTTTAGAAATGTTTAGGAGAGTTTGAAAAAGTGTCATGATGAAGACCTCCTTCGACTATGTAGAAGACCTCCTTCGACCTCCTTCGATTATGTTGAAGACCAGCTTCGACTAGCTTCGGAAAAATTGGACACCGAATAGTGGAGAGTGAAGACGACCTCCTTCAATCTCCTTCGACTATGTGGAAGCCTATCTACGACTACCTTCCACTACCTTTGATTACCTTTGACTACCCTTGATTACCTACGAATAACATGCCGATCTACTATGACCTACTTCGACTAAACCTACGAGTAAAAAAAATATCGACTTTTTTCCATGGCAACCTTTTTTTACTCTCAGGCATTTTTCAGCATGTTGAAAAATACGCCGTGACCTAGCTGAGGGGGGGTCAAGTACGCGGGGACTACTATTGAGCGTGAAGGAGAGTTACAAAGACCTCCTAGGACTTTGTGTCGATCATGCTGCGAGTAACTCTTCTAAACTCGCCAATTAGGTCGCCGCAGTGTGACAGCCCCTTTATGCTTCTTAGCAAGTGTTAACCCATATTGTCTCCACCTTCCTTGCATGTTCGCCACATATAATTTCCTCGTGACCTTCTGCTCCATTTTCCATCTATCATACTTTTTCACCTACCTCTTTTTCCCCTTCCAACTTTTCTTTTTCTTCCTGTCACTTAATCATCGCTGAATAAATTGCACCTCTGATTTCATCATTTGTCGTATTTCCATTTCTTTCTCTCGCTCTCATCCTTTTCTCGTTCTCTGGCTCGCCCTTCTCTGCAACCTATTGCTTTTGGCTCCTGCCCCTTGAGGATCTTATCCCCTCTCCTGTCCATTTTCTTAATCTTTGACTTTGAACTCTTCTATCACTTTCTTCTTTGATCTGGAACTGTTTTGGATTAAGCAGGTATGACGGACCACATTTATGGGTCTGGATGCCAGATGTAGATCGACTTGCTATTTTTGTGAACAACGGATAATTCAAGAGTCGAGAGTGTTTAATTACAGTATGGACTGGGACCGGAATAATGAAATTGTTACTAGCTGCCACCTTACAGGCACACTAAACACAACAACTTAACAAATAAATATACAATAAATTAGCAGTTATACTCGGTAAGCCGGACAATATTATTGCAAACCAAAGTACCTATTGCAACCTTAGTGGTACAAATTCCATAGGAAATTTAGTGCTGAGGCAGGGTTCATGTTAGGATTGTGAAAGGTTGTTCAGGAGCCTGATGATTGATGGGAAGAAACTGTTCCTGATGCACGGTAGAAGCTATTTTTTAATTGGATAATTTGGTCAAGAAAGTACGTTTTTATAAAGTTTTGTCAAACTGTTTATTTCTTGTTCTTTTACATAATTTTTGAAATTTGACCAGGAACCTACAACCAAAACTTGGAATGGCTTTCCAATAACTGGTTTGGAATAGGGGTCGGACCATAATCTGGCACCACCACTGCAATGTGCACACAGATCATTAGGATTGTGGCACATCCAGTTCTGGGTTAAGTTTCAGCACTAATTAAGAAATAATACCCCACAATAGTTTTATTTTGGGTTACTATAACATCTCATCATAGCAAGAGACTAGATGGTTGGAATGGACTCGGAAACATTTTTGTACCATATGACACCGTGACTCAAGCATTCCCTGAATTTGCTTTTTATATCACCTGACCCTAATTGTGAGTCTGTTCTTAAAAAAAAAAAGTTGCATTTGTTAGCCATTGGTACACCTTGTGAAACCAGAGGAGATTGCAAAACAACTTATAACCACTTTTAATTTTTGCATATAGTAATTGTCTACAAACTGCCTAATCGAGGCAATCTCTAAACTAGGTCATAGTTCCTCTATAGCAGGGGCCAGCAACCTACGGCCCCCGGGCCTAATGCGGCACGTAACCTGAAATCATCTGGCTCGCAGGCGTATTTTTTCCCCTGTATTTATCCGGCCCACAGACTTCTGTCATCTTCGGGCCTGAGGCCGCGGCATCCAGGCGTGGTGACGCAAGGATGCCTGCACTGACGGCCGCAATGGCGGAGCTGCTGAGCAGCGCCGAGCTGCCGAGTAGCAGCATGTGGGAAACTGTGTGCCACTGTTAGCATGAAAATGTCAAGCCAGCCATTCACCTCACTTTTGACCTGCAAACAGAACTGCACCATATTGCTAGATTGCTGAACTCCACGAGCGTCCTCGAAAGGGCGGGATCTATGTGAATATGTGATTTGATGCCTGCCTTTCGGGACAGGATGGGGGTGCGATCATGTGTACCCGTGATAGATGTGGCCGGGGGTTGGGGTTGTTGTGGGGGTTGGGGGGTGTGGGGGCGCCATCCACTCACAGACATACATCCGGCCCCTATGCAGAATAAGGTTGCCGACCCCTGCTTTATAGTAAGGTCCTTTTTATAAAATCTTTTCTTTATAAGTTACTATCCACTTTATATGACAAGTCTGATCTGATTGATTAAAACTACACATCTGCATCAAAACTAAGTTTGCTTCTGCACCACACAAATCAAATTTTAACTGGGCATAATTTTGGTGGTCTTCCATACACTGTTTTAAATTATTCCTCAGTAAGCACTCTGTGCTGTATGTACCAGCAGTTACAACATTTCATTCTTTTCTACTCTCCTCATTATGTTATTTACTGTCATAGCGTCAGTCATACATCACGTAAATAGGCTCTTTGGCCCAACTTGCCCGCACTGACCAACATGTTCCATCTACACTAGTTCCACTTGCCTGCGCTTGGCTCACATCCCTCTGAACCATGGACCTCCAAAATTTTCAGCATGAGGGCCACATTATATACTTGCCACATTTTTGCGGGCCATAGGAAAAATAAAGACAATACATGCAGGAGTAGGCCATTCGGCCCTTCGAACCAGCACCGCCATTCACTGTGATCATGGCTGATCATCCACAATCAGTACCCCATTCCTGTCTTCTTCCCATATCCCCTGACTCCGCTATCTTTAAGAGCTCTATCTTAAGAGAATTCCACAGATTCACAACCTTCTGTGTGAAAACGTTTTTCCTCATCTCCGTTCTAAATGGCTTACTCCTTATTCTTAAACTGTGGCCCCTGCTTCTGGACTCCACAACATTCGGAGCCTGTTTCCCGCCTCTAGTGTGTCCAAACCCTTAATAATCTTATATGTTTCAATAAGATCCCCTCTCATCCGTCTAAATTTCAGAGTATACAAGCCCAGCTGCTCCATTCTATCCATATATGACAGTCCCGTCATCCCAGGAATTAACCTCGCGAACCTACGCAGCACTCCCTCAATAGCAAGAATTCCCCAAATTTGGCGACGACAAAACTGCACATAATGTTCCAGATGTGGTCTCACTTGGGCCCTGTACAACTGCAGAAGGAAAGAAATGTCAGTTTTGCTTTTTGGACTCGATCTTGGAGGGAATATTTCAGTTCTGATACGCAAACAGGGGTAGTGGATAGACAAGGTAGCCGATGGCATCCGCGGACTTGGAATGGACTGGTCACTCACGTTTTCTCTGAATTGGAGATAGAGACGGCAAGAAATCGAAGGGAAGAGTCGGGGCTCGAGCAGATGAAAGTGGGAGCTGGTTGGAAGCAGGCAGTGAGGGAGATGAAGCGTTAAAGCGGTGAACGAGAGCAGGAAGCAGCACCGATACAGCCATGATGTACCTGAGAGAGAGGTGAGGGAAGGGTCCAGCGACGACTGAAACAAGGAATGATCTACGTATTCTACAGGGAGAGAGACAGAGCCTGAGCCGTTTCACTGGCTCCCACCTTGAACCGGGAATTTGGTTTCAACCCATTCTTCCAAAGATCCATTCCGAAGAAAACAAATCAATACAATACAATACAATACAATTTATTTGTTGTCATTTGAACCTCATTGAGGTTCAAATGAAATTTGGTTTCTGCAGTCATACACACAAGAAAAAGAACCAAGACACAACACAATTTACACAAACATCCATCACAGTGAATCTCCTCCTCACTGTGATGGAAGGCAAAGCCTTATCTCTCCCCTGCACTCCTCATTCTCCTCCCGATATCAGAGTCAAAGCCCCCGGCCGGCGATGGTAAGTAAGTCCCGCGGCCATTAAAGCCGCGCCGGGTGATGCAAAGCCGCGCTCCGGGTCTTGGTGTTGGAGCCCCCGGCGGGCGCTAACAAGTCCCGCGGCCATTTAAAGCTGTGCCAGGTGATGTAAGGCCCTGCTCCAGGTAATTTTCAACCCCGCAACTCAGGCGGGAGAAGTCGCCATTGCGGAAGCCCCGAAAAGCGGTCTCCCAGCAAGGACCCACGGGCTCCCGATGTTCACCGTCCACCAGACCTGCGGATGGAACCTCCGAATCCCTGGGGTCGGGTCGCAGCAGCGCGCCACCACAGCTCCTCCCGCTCCGAACTCGGCCAGCTCCACGATGGTGGGTAAGTCCGCAGACTCCGCGACTGGAGCCCCAGGTCGTTCCGATTGGAGGCCGCTCCACGGTGCTAGGCCCCAACGACAACTGAGACCCGACAGGGAAAAGGTCGGGTTCTCCGTGCAGGGGAAAGATTTTAAAAGTTTCCCCCACCCCCCGCCCCCCACACACATACCCAGTTTAAAAAATAAAGCACTTTAAACTACATTCAAACATTCAAACGCGACAAAAAAAAACCAAAAAAACGACAGACGGACTGCACAGTTGTGTGGAGAGCAAATGCTGCAAACACGTTACAAATTCTCTGAGTCGCCGGACTTTAGGACCCGGGGGGGCGCGGAGCTCAGAGCTTGCTGCGGGCCGGATAAAATCTTGTAGCAGGCAGGATGTGACCCTGCTCAAAACCTATCCTATCCATGTACCTGTCTAACCATTGCAATAGTACCTGCAACTGCTTTGACTTAGCATGTGGGCTAGTTATAGGCCTAAACCTGGATCTCATTTCTTTGATGTTTTTGCACTGTTGGTGGAATATTTGTTCAGTACCTACAGCACAGTTGTAGTGTTAAAATGGGTTTAGCCAGGAGTTACAGTGTAACCTTGTACCAGAACCAAACAGAAAGATACTTGGGAGTGTGTATCCCACGGATTACAAAACTGTTTTGTAATCTATTATTCTTATCGTGTTTGCATGATATAAGTTTAACACCAATATAAATGTACTCTTGACAATCCATGCACTAAAGGGCTAAATTTGCTTCAATTACTAATTGAAATAAAGTTGAATGACGTTCGGATCAGGTTACACTTGAGTATTGTGTCTTTCAAGCATGCCCCTATTGGTAAGGAGCAAATAAAATGAAATATCCTAAAGTGAACTAAACATGTGTTGGAACATTCCTTGGAATTACTTCCAATAGAGTCCTAGAGTGAAATAGTGTGGAAACAGGCCCTTTGGCCCTACTTGCCCAAATAGGCCAACAATGTCCCAACTATATGTCCCACTTTCCTGTGCTTGGTCCATATCCCTCAAACCTATCCTATCTATGTACCTGTCTAACTTTCTTAAATGACGAGATAGTCCCAGCCTCAACTACCTCCTCCAGCAGCTTGTTCCATACACGCACCACCCTTTGTGTGAAAAATTTACCCCTCAGATTCCTATTAAATCTTTTCCCCTTCACCTTGAACCTATGTCTTCTGGTCCTCGATTCCCCTACTCTGTGCATCTACCTGAGCTATTCCTCTCATGATTTTGTACACCTCTATAAGATCACCCCTCATCCTCCTGCGCTCCATGGACTAGAGACCCAGCCTGCTCAACCTCTCCCTATAGCTCACACCCTCTAGTCCTGTCAACATCCTCGTTAATCTTTTCTGAATCCTTTCAAGCTTGACAATATATTTCCTATAACATGGTACCTAGAACTGAACACAATATTCTAGATGCAGTCTCATCAACGTCTTATACAATTGCAACATGACCTCCCACCTTGTATACTCAATACCCTAACTGACGAAGGCCAAAGTGCCAAAAGCCTTTTTGACCACCTTATCTACCTGCTACTTGACCTTCAAGGAACCATGCACCTGTACTCAGTCCCGGGCAGAGATGCGTATTTTCTCTTTGTCGCATCTTCGCACCCCCCCCCCCCCTCCTCGCACCCTACCAACTAGATTGGCACGGCCTTTCCTACCGGTGACGGCCCAGAGCTTCAGCGGCCTTCTCGGGGGGTCGCTGGTGTTGGAGCTCCGGAGTGTTGGGCCTGCTGATGTTAACACTGTAGAGCTGTGGTTTGGGGAGGTTCTAGTCGCGGATGCAACGCTGTCTTCGTGGAGGCCTGGGATCTTTTGGCGGTGGTCGCCAGTGTTGGAGCTCCACCCAGCTCGGCCTGTGAACTTCGGAACCGCAGTCTCCGGTAGGAAACGGCCGATTTGGAAACTCCAAGCCATCAGTGTGTTCCGATCCGTTCCGATGCCGGAATTTCGATCATCCCGGCGACAAGGCCTGTACATCGGGCAGTCCATAGCAGTGACTGCGGAGGGTTCAAAGGCCTCGACCACGGGTGAACAAAGAGGAAGATGCCTGAACTTTATTGCCTTCTATCATAGTAGGAAATGTTGATGTCCCACAAAATAACACAATCGTGTATTGTGTTATTTTTATTTGTATGTGTGTATGGTAACTCAAATATCACTGTACCAATTGGTGCATGAAACAGTAAATATGAAATGAAATGAAATACTCCTATATCCCTCTGCTCTATAACACTAACCAGAGGCCTACCATTTACTGTGTAGGTCCTGCCCTTGTTTGATGTACAAAATATAGATAAATGTGAGGTTATCCACTTTGGTGGCAAAAACAAGGGGGCAGATTATTATCTCAATGGGGTTAGGTTAGGTAAGGGGGAAGTACAGCGAGACCTGGGTGTCCTTGTACACCGGTCACTGAAAGTTGGCGTGCAGGTACAGCAGGCAGTTAAGAAAGCTAATGGAATGTTGGCCTTCATAACAAGAGGATTTCAGTATAGGAGTAGATAGGTTCTTCTGCAGTTGTATAGGGCTCTGGTAAGACCACATCTGGAGTATTGCATACAGTTTTGGTCTAATTTGAGGAAAGACATCCTTGTGATTGAGGGAGTGCAGCGTAGGTTCACAAGATTGATCCCTGGGATGGGGGACTGTCATATGAGGAAAGATTGAAAAGACTAGGCTTGTATTCACTGGAGTTTAGAAGGATGAGGGGGATTCTTATAGAAACATATAAAATAAAATGATAAAAAGACTGGACAAGCTAGATGCAGGAAAAATGTTCCCAATGTTGGGCGAGTCCAGAACCAGGGCCACAGTCTTAGAATAAATGGGAGGCCATTTAAGACTGAGGTGAGAAATAACTTTTTTGTGGAATTCCCTGCCACAGAGGGCAGTGGAGGCCAAATCACTGAATCGATTTCAAGAGAGAGTTTGATAGAGCTCTAGGGGCTAGTGGAATCAAGGGATATGGGGAGAAGGCAGGCACGGGTTATTGATTGGGGACGATCAGCCCTGATCTCAATGAATGGCTGTGCTGGCTCGAAGAGCTGATTAGCCTCCTCCCACACATATTTTCTATGTATTTTATGTTTCTAAACCCCCCAAATTTTACTACTCACTTAGGAGAATACCTTCCTTCAGCCAACCCACTCACTTGCTGGTCTGGATGCTGCGCCTCTGCGACCTTCAAGTCTCAAGTCTCAAGTCATTACTCTATCCAATCACCATCAGCAAAGTTCCGAAGGTGACGGATCATCAGAATTTTGCTGCATAAATGTGTAGGAAGGAACTGCAGATGCTGGTTTAAACTGAAGATAGACACAAACAACTGGAGTAACTCAGCAGGTCAGACAGCATCTCTGGAGAAAATAATCGTGATGTTTCTGGTCGAGACTTCTTTAGACCACCCACTGCATAAAGCAGGTTTATCTTTCTTGAATGTCCTTGATCCACTAGAGGGCATCTATATACTTATATATTATAGTCCTCCTCTGCTGTACTCTATTTAGCCACAAGAGGACAGCAGATACACCCATCCAATGAGTGCCAGATAACAAACTCTCAAAGCATTTATTTCCCAGTCTGTTTCTCCTCTGTTGTTGTCGATATTTATTTCTAGTTCTGTTGTTCCCCATTCCTTATCATTTTTGCAGATTGATTTAATTTTGTTTGCATTCCATTTACCTCTTTTAAAATCTGTTTTATGTTTGTCTAATTAGTATAATTAACTTCCTTTTTCTCTTTATTATGGACCTGTCCCACTTGGCGATTTTTTAGGCAACTGCCGGCGACTGTCATAGCCGTAGCAGGTCGCCGATAAACCGGTGACAACCTACGTCATCCTGGCGACAACCTACGACAGCACCTACGTCAGGAGAAGTCAAGCTCCACTCATTGGCGTCAAAACCACTATCGCCGAAAAATTTTCAACTTGTTGAAAATTTATCGCTGACCAGTAAGACACTATGACATTTTGTGCGACTGAGGAGACTACTTCCGGCGACCACCGGCGAACATGTGGCAACAAACTAGTCACTTGTAGTTGCCTGAAAAATCGCCTAAGTGGGACAGGCCTATTATTTACATAAAATTATACAGAATACTCAAATATAGCGAAAAGATCATTGCATTTGAATAATTTGTGTTGCTGTTTTATCCTGTGGATGAGTATCCCATTCTAGCCTTCAATAATGAACATTCCCTTTTCTTTCATGTACTGTTGACTTTCGTAAGATATTATCATAGTTATACAGCACAGAAAAGGCCCCTTCAGCACAACTCGTGCATGCCAACCAAGTGCCTGCCTGAGCTAGTCCCAGCTATTTACAATATATATTAATGATCTGGATGAGGGAATTGAAGGCAATATCTCCAAGTTTGCGGATGACACTAAGCTCGGGGGGCAGTGTTAGCTGTGAGGAGGATGCTAGGAGACTGCAAGGTGACTTGGATAGGTTGGGTGAGTGGGCAAATGTTTGGCAGATGCAGTATAATGTGGATAAATGTGAGGTTATCCATTTTGGTGGCAAAAACAGGAAAGCAGACTATTATCTAAATGGTGGCCGACTAGGAAAAGGGGAGATGCAGCGAGACCTGGGTGTCATGGTACACCAGTCATTGAAAGTAGGCATGCAGGTGCAGCAGGCAGTGAAGAAAGTGAATGGTATGTTAGCTTTCATAGCAAAAGGATTTGAGTATAGGAGCAGGGAGGTTCTACTGCAGTTGTACAGGGTCTTGGTGAGACCACACCTGGAGTATTGCGTACAGTTTTGGTTTCCAAATCTGAGGAAGGACATTATTGCCATAGAGGGAGTGCAGAGAAGGTCCACTCGCCACTGCCTGCCATTCTGAAAAGGACCCGTTCACTCCTACTCTTTGCTTCCGAGATAAGTAATGACTTCTCATTGGATGAGCTTGATTTCAGAGTGTCCACATACCATTGGTATACCATTCAGTATTCAGTGTGTCCATATACCATTATATAAATATATATACACATGAATAAATAAACAGATAAAGTGCAAATAAACAGATAATAGTCTATTAATGTTCAGAGTTTTGTTTCAGTTGAGTTTAATAGCCTGATGGCTGTGGGGAAGTAGCTATTCCTGAACTTGGATGTTGCAGTCCTCAGGCTCATGTACCTTCTACCTGAAGATAGCAGGGAGATTAGTGTGTGGCCAGGATGGTGTGGGTCCTTGATGATGCTGCCAGCCTTTTTGAGGCAGTGACTGTGATGGATCCCCTCGGTAGGGAGGTCAGAGCAGACGATGGACTGGGCATTGTATACTACTTTTTGTAGTCTTTTCCACTCCTGGGCACTCAAGTTGCTGAACCAAGCTACGATGCAACCGGTCAGCATACTCTCTACTGTGCACCTGTAGAAGTTAGAGAGATTCCTCCTTGACATACCGACTCTCGGAAGTAGAGGCGCTGATGTGCTTTCGTTATAATTACATCAGTGTTCTCGGACCAGGAGAGATCTTCAGAAATATGCACGCCCAGGAATTTGAAGCTCTTGACCCTCTCCACCGTTGATATAAAAGGGACTGTGAGTCCCCATCCTACCCCTTCCAAAGTCCACAATCAGTTCCTTGGTTTTGTTGGTGTTGAGGGCCAGGTTATTGTGCTGACACTATTTGGTCAGTCGGTCGATCTCATTTCTATACTCTGACTCGTCCCCATTAGTGATACATCCCACAACAATGGTGTCGTCAGCGAAATTGATGATGGAGTTCGCACTATGACCGGCTACGCAGTCATGAGTATAGAGTGAGCACAGCAGGGGGCTGAGCACGCAGCCTTGAGGTGCTCCCATGCTGATTGTTATCGAGGCTGACACATTTCCATCAATATGAACAGTCTGTGGTCTGTGGATGAGGAAGTTGAGGATCCAATTGCAGAGGGATGCGCAGAAACCCAGATCTGAGAGTTTGGTAACCAGCTTGGAGGGGATGATTGTATTAAATGCCAAGCTGTAATCAATGAATAACAGCCTGACATATGAGTTTTTGTTGTCCAAGTGGTCCAGAGCAGAGTGGAGAGCCAGCGAGATCGCATCCACCGTTGATCTGTTGTGGCGGTAGGCAAACTGAAGTGGGTCCAATTTTTTTGTCGAGGTAGGAGTTGATTTGCGCCATGATCAACCTCTCAAAGCACTTAATCACCACCGATGTTAATGCCAGTGGTCGATAGTCGTTGAGGCACGTCACCTTGCCTCTTTGCCGTATATCTGTAGATGCTTGATAGAATATTTAGTGTCATGCTGGATTTTCTATTACCAATAATGCAATAAAACCTTTTCACAAAACGTGAAAGTGCAATAAAATCTTTTTGAAGTCAGCAAAACGTAACTATTTTGTTGCCTACACAGGAAAAACAAAGCTTGAAAAATGCATCAGGTCAGGCAGAACTCATTGGAAGAAACAATCAGTAACCTTTTGTTGGACTAGAGAAAGAGATGGTCAGACTAAAGAAATAGATGCAGGAGAGAAGGTGGGGGAGGGGTTTGAAATACAGTTATGTTTTTGATGCATAAAGTCAACGTGGGTTAATGGCATTCAACTTATTTCCTCCTTGAATAACTGGTTATTAATGATTCAAACTTTCAAGGACAAATAAATGTATGCTTCTCGGTGTTCTTTGCAGGTGGTCATTGCAAATGATGGTCATTCACATTTTGAGTTTTTTTCCACCTATACAGTGAACAATCATATTTTGATATCCAATGCATAAATTATTGCCTTATGCGTATATTATGGATTAGATGCTCTGATTTTAGAGTATTAATTGCATTTACTCTCTTGTTCAGGTTATTTATCCTGGGATTGTATGACCGTTCTGAAACCATTCACTGTACTCTGGAGTTAAGTAGCGATGTGTGGAAAGAGAAGACCAGAAGCTCCATCAAAACGGTATCTTTCTTTATAAATACAAATCCATAATGCAAATGTTTTAATATATATATATGTATATATTGTCATCAGGAGAGTTTAGCCCGTCATTTATTATGAGCCTGAATTTCTGAATTTCCCCTTAATTTAACAAGACCATTAATAATTCATACTTTCAAGAACTATTAAATTGCATGATTTTCAGTTTACAGCAAAAGATGATCACTTTCATTAGGTGCTTTTTTTAGAAATAGCAAACTCTAGTCTCATTTTTTTTTCAAGAGGATAGGTTTTACTTTAATTACGCAGGATGACATTTACATTTTTAAGGCTCTTTGGAGGATGTTGGAAAATTTGTAATATGGGAAACTGAAGCAAGTCTGTGTGTCTACCACAATTCCAGTGGGTGGTTTGTGAAGTAGGCTCAGACAATAAAGAATGGGAACCAGCAGCCACTATCTATGTAGACCACCCACCTTAAGAATGAGGGCTCTGACTATGTAATCTTCATGGAAGTGTGATTTAATTACAATTGACTGTCCACATATTGCAGCAATAAAGAAATGTTGCTCCTTTGGTTTACTAATAGTGTTTTGTAACTTAAACCTGTATTGTTTTCACTGAATTAGTTATTTTCAGCAGTTCCTTGTGTTTTGAACAACTGCTTTGTTGAGAGAATATTTCACCAGCAGAGGGCTATCTTGTCCTGGCTTGTACAATTATCAGCTCTTCCATTTATATGTAGTTTTTAAAGTTTTTTCATTAAAACATTATCTTTTTGCCATTGTTAATTCCTGTGCTATAATAAATATCTGAATACCTATTCATACCACTGGAATTTAGAGCAGCTGCAGGAATGTGTAAAATTTTAAGTGTGAAAATCTCAAAAGTAATATCTTTTGAATGCTAATTTGATACTACCGCGTGTCACATCCTGTCCCCGATAATTGTGTTGACTGTCCATTCACCACAAACTTCATAACTCTGTGCAACAATTCCCCTTTGTTCATCAATGCCATGTGTGTCAGAGAGGAATTCCAACTTGCATTTATGTAGCACCTTTATCATGGTAAGTAATTGCGGGAATGTTATCAAACAAAACCTGGCAAGAAGTCCCATGAAGAGATATCAGGGCAGGAGACCAGAGAGAAAACTGAAGAGGTTGTATTTAAGAAGCTTTTGCCTGATTGGTATCCAATGCAGTTAGTTAACGTAGAAATGATGAGTGAAAGAGAGTTTGCATAAAGATGCAGCCTATTTCGCTAAGAACCATTAGGAAAAGTATAATGGAACCTTGAAAGTAGTATATGTATGTAATCCAGAGTAGTTTTAATATTCATTATCTAATGTTTTGATTACATTTGTGTTCCATTGCACAAAAGGTATACTAAAGTTGAAAAGAGGGAACAATGAAAGCATTAAATAGTTCCTATTTATAGTTTATGAAATAGTATCAAGACTGATCATTTTAATATTACATCAAATTAGTCGAATGACAACATTCAAGCAGTTTTCAGTCCATGCCAACATTTAAGATCTTTTATTTGTCGATGTTGAAATTTGTTTTTAACATCTTTGAAAATAGTAACAATCTGAGTTAGTTCCTTTGATCTGGTCTTTTCTGAGAATTGGGATCCTGGGAGCTTGAAAGGCTTGGGAAAGGAATTTGAAAAAAGTGACATTGTCTTTGTTCAATCAATGTAGGCTAAATCAACCTTTTTTTATTCAACATAATAACTGTAATGTCTTTAATTGAAGTGTTTGGATGGGTGGGTTCAGAGTTATCACAAAATAATAAAATCAAGAAAATTATGAAAGGGTAAGTAATTTGGGTGGGTTTGAAATGGTGGTCATTGGGGCCTGAAGGAATGTTATTCTGATTTGATACCAAGGTTAAAGTTGCATTCAGCATTTCATTGCTGCATTTACTGAAAATACTTGTACTCAACATAACGTTTACTAAACTCCAGACCTCTACTCGTGATTTGTACTGTAGCATTTCAACTGACTTTGGTGAAAGATCTTTTGGTAATGCACTGTTCTACATACAGTGCCCTCCATAATGTTTGGGACAAAGACCCATCATTTATTTATTTGCCTCTGTGTTCCACAATTTGAGATTTGTAATAGAAAAAAATCACATGTGGTTAAAGTGCAGTAATAAAAGCCATTTTTATACATTTTGGTTTGACCATGTCGCCATTACAGCAGTGTTTATTCATAGTCCCCCTATTTCGGGGCACCATAATGTTTGGGACACAGCAATGTCATGTAAATGAAAGTAGTCATGTTTAGTATTTTGTTGCATATCCTTTGCATGCAATGACTGCTTGACGTCTGCGATTCATGGACATCACCAGTTGCTGGCAGGCCTGTATTGCAGCCATCTTTAGCTTATGCTTGTTTTGGGGACTAGTCTCCTTCAGTTTTCTCTTCAGCATATATACAAGGCACACTCAATTGGGTTCAGACCGGATGATTGACTTGGCCACTCAAGAATTGACCATTTTTTAACTTTGAAAAACCCCTTTGTTGCTTTAGCAGTATGTTTGGGATCATTGTTTTGCTGTAAATGAACTGCTGGCCAATGAGTTTTGAGGCATTTGTTTGAACTTGAGCAGATAGGATGTGTCTTTCCACTTCAGAATTCATTATGCTACTACCATCAGCAAAGGGAAAAGGTGGAGTATCATCAATGAACAGACAGTGAGCCAGTACCTTCATGCAGCCATACATGAGGTGCTGTCCAGGTCATAACCTCCCACCCTCCACCGGCTACTCCTCCTTTTCCCTTTTCTTGTCCCCACCCACCCCCACCCCTGATCAGTCTGAAGAAGGGTTTCGGCCCGAAACGTTGCCTATTTCATTCGGCTCCTTCGCTCCATAGATGCTGCTGCACCCGCTGAGTTTCTCCAGCTTTTGCTGTGTAACCTGTTTGGGATCATTGTTTTTGCTGTAAATGAACTGCTGGCCAATGAGTTTTGAGGCATTTCATTCTCAGATAGGATCCATACTTCTTCTTGCATCAGCAGTTGTACATCAATGATAAGTACCATATTTCCCCGCACTGAAGACCATATTTTTACCCTAAAATAAGGCCCGACTGCGTCTTGGAGGCCGACGGTTAAGTTGTTAGCCAAGAAAGATAGACTTGGCTATCTCTAAGTACCACGGCTGTAAAAGGACAGTACCGCTGGGGGGGGGGGGGGGGGGGGGGGGGAGATTCTTCCATAGCGTGTGGGGAGTCTGGCCTGGATTAGCATGGCAGGGCCGCCAGGGGTAAAGTTACGGGGTAGGCAGGTGCGATGAGAAGGAGGGGGTCGGGGATCATGCCAGCAACTCACTCAGTAGCTCGAGTGGTTGCAAGCGGCCGCCGGGACCGGACAGTGGAACTGCACCAAACCCGGGGCTCGCAGACGACCTGGGAACTGCAGCTAGACCTGAGGCTCGCAGGCGACCTGGGAACTACAGCTAGCCCGAGGGACGCGAGGGATCTGGGAACTACAGCTGACCTGGGCTCGCAGGTGACCTGGGCGCTACAGCCAGTCCTGGGGCAGGCGGCCTGGACGCTCCAGCCAGTCCTGGGGCTCGCAGGCGACCTGGGAACTGCAGCTAGTCCCAGGGACGCGAGGGATCTGGGAACTGCAGCCAGTTCCGGGGCATACAGGCAAGCTGGAAACTGCAGAAAACGAATTGAAAACACCTGAAAACTATGGGGAGGGGTGTGTGTGGGGGAGGGGGGTTGTGGGGTGGGGGTGGTGTGGGGGGTGTGGGGGGGGGTGTGGTAGGGGTGGTGTGGGAGGGGGGTGTGTGGGCTCACCAGTTCCTGGCTCCGACTGTACTCAATGGCACCAGGACCCGGCTCCGAACTCACTCAGCGGCTCCCGTCCCCAGCACCTGTCGCACTCACAGCCCCCGCCCGCGAACACAGCCTGTCCCCGCCCGCGAACACAGCCTGCCTCCTCCCGCGAAAACAGCCAGCCCGCGAACACAGCGAGCCCCTGCCCGCGAACACAGCCAACACTGAAGGAGCCGATGATTGACTCGACGGGTGTCGGAAGGGGCATCGCCGTCCCGGCGAATAACAGAATAACTGTCGTAATATTTCACCGATCGGAACAAAACTTGGTGCGCTTGGAGCAGAGGAGAACGGTGAGTAAGGTGGTGAAAAAATCCTAGCGATATAGGGTACTGTTTTTGCCACTGAGCACCACGGCGCAGAAAGACGTACGGACAGTCCACTAACGCCGGTGGCGCATGGGATGGGGCCACCCCATGACGAGACGTTGGGACGGGAGCCAGGGCGCCAATCCTCTCCCGCAAGTGCACCAACACAGATGACGACGGTTCCCAGACCCAAAAGCGGCCGGGACAAACTACCCGGGGATGGTGAGCGGAGCACCATACACTAGTTCCGCCGAGGACGATGACAAATTCTCCTTGGGGCATTCCCCAGCAGGACCCATGGCAACTCGTTCATCCACTCGGGGCTTGTGAGGCGAGTCTTCAGATGATGGTGGAACCGCTCCACCAACCCATCTGACTCGGGATGGTACGCTGTCGAATGGTGGAGCTGGCTGGCCATTGCAGACCACAGTTCAGAAGCGAACTGGTCACCCCGGTCCGATGTGATGTCCAGAGGAACCCCGAAGCGGGCCACCCTATTAGCGCATGACCGGGCGGAATTGCCCATTAGCGGGAAGGCCTCCGGCCACCGCGTAAAACGGTCCACATCCATCAGCAGGTGCGAAACACCCCGGGACGGAGGCAGTGGCCTCACGATGTCCACGTGCACATGGTCAACCCGCCAGCGTGGCACTGCAAAATCTTGAACGGGTGCCCGGACCTGTTGATGTACCTTAGACGTTTGGCACGGAATGCACACCCGGGCCCAGCGTCCGACTTGCTTCCGCAGCCTGTGCCATATAAACCTCGCGGCCACCATGGCAACCATGGCCCGGATAGATGGGTGAGCTAGGCCATGGATGACATTGAATATGCGACGGCGCCAGGCTGCCAGAACAACAGGCATTTAACTACCAGAGGGACCCAACGGCATTTCCTCCAGCACCAAACCCGAGATTGCAGTGCGGTACGCCGGCATCTCTTCGTCCGCCAGCAGCGCTGCAGACAAGGTGGAGCAGTCTATTCCGGAGGCTGGGTTGAGAACGGCTGTGAATGCGTGGTGGGACAAAGCGTCTGCAACGAGGTTAGATTTACCGCCGATGTGTCGGACGTCTGTCGTAAACTCCGAAATAGACATTAGCTGGCGCTGCTGACGGGCAGACCAAGGATCTGAGACATTGGCAAATGCGAAGGTGAGGGGCTTATGGTCCGTGAAGGCTACGAAATCCCGGCACACCAGGAAATATGGGAAATGCAGCACCGCAAGGTGTAATGCGAGCAACTCCCAGTCTAAAGCATTGTCGCGCTGTTCCGCAGGCTTGAGCTGGCAACTGAAAAAGGTGAGACGCTGCCATTTGCCGTTGACTGACTGCTCTAGAACGCCGACCGAGAGTCCGAGGAATTCACAGTAAGCGCCATACAGGTGTCGGCCCTCGGGTGTACGATCATTGTCGCCCGAGCCAAGGCTTCCTTTGCCCCTTCAAACGTCTCCACGGCGATGTTGTCTCATTGCACCTCCCGCCTCTTGACAATCAACAACTGAAAGAGTGGCCACATAATTTTAACCACCGGCGGCACGAACCGATGGTGGAATGTTACCATGCCCACAAACTCCTGGAGGCCCCACACTGTGGAAGGCCGCAGAAACTGGCGGATCGCATCAAACCTGTGCGGTAGAGGCACTGCTTCGTGCCGCGTCACCCGGTGGCCCAGAAAGTCGATGGCCTAGAGGTCAAACTGGCATTCACCAGGGATAATCACCAGGCCGTGTTCAGTAAGGTGCTGCCACAATAAACGTGAGTGGGCGCAGTGCTCCTGTCGCGAGCGGCTCGCCATGAGGATGTCATCTAAATAGATGAGCAGGAAATCGAGCCCGTGCCCCAGGGTGTCCAGCAGGCGCTGGAAGGCCTGCGTGGCGTTCTTGAGGCCAAAGGGCACCCGCAGGACCTCGAAGAGGTCGAACGGAGTGATAACAGCCGTCTTCGGGACATGCTCCGCTCGCAAGGGGATCTGGTTATATCCCCGGACTAAGTCTATTTTGGAAAATAGTGGGTCACGTCCGCAACAATGAATGACCAGGTGAAGTGACACGCACCAAAGAAGATTGGGATAGTGCGGACGCCATAATTGCGGATGGAACTGCCATTTGCAGCGGTTAAGGGGGGCCCCCGCTTACCAGCACGTGTATCCACTCCGGAGGGGGGACAAAACGCTGACCTCCGCCCCGGTGTCCACCAAGAACCTGAGCCCCGAGCGCCTGTCCCAGACATACAGGTGATGGATCCTGCCGGCCACCATGGTGACTATTGACGGCCGGCACTGGCGTTTCCCGGAATCGAACATGGCTGGCAGCATTGGCGAGCCGCTGAACCCCAGCGTTGGTGGTAAAAACACCACATCCCTTTTCTTGGATCCTGCTTAGCCATCCTCCTCTCCTGTGCCACTTGTCTGGTCTGTGGCTCTTGTGGGCGTGGGCTTCTTGTGGGCGTGGTCTTGGGTCGCTGGGCCTTCCAGGGCGCTGAATCGATCCGGTCCAGCGATTCCAGCTATTCCACGGATTCCGACGCACCCACCTGCTGCTGGTCAGACAGCCACAGCTCGTCGGCACGCACCGCTAGTCTAATCAGATCTTTAAAGCTCTCCCCCGAGAGCTGCCGGTGGATGTCTCGTGGCAACTGCTGCAGGTAAGTAAATTCAAACAGCGGGCAGGGCTTGTGGTCCCCCAAGAGCGTGAGCATCTCGCTCATGAGGGCCGAGGGCTCCAGTCGTCGAGCCCGCCCATGTTGAGGACCCGACATGCGTGCTCCATACGGCTCGGCTTGAGTAGATCCGGAGCAGCAGCTCCTTGAGGCGTGCGTACTTACCCGCCACCAATGGGTTTTCGAGGTAAGGAACGACCCGACCGGCCGTTCGCTGATCCAGAGCGCTTACCTCGCCTACCAAACCCCCGTTTGCGAGGTCCAAAATTTAGGCAGCTTCAGGGAGACCGCGTTGAGTTGGGCCTCGTAGGCGGCAGCGGCGGAATGCATCTTCTTACGAAATTTCCCTTCCAGGATTACATTCCTGAACGTCGGGGTCACCAGTATTGCGGGGACTTGCAGGAGTCCAGCTAAAAGCTAAGCGGACACAAGTTGTGTGCTTGAGACGTGTTTTAATCGGTAAGATACAGCTCCCTACTGAAATGGGCACGGGCATTGCTCGACCTTAAATACCCCTAAGGGTCTACCCCGTGACCTGCGCCTACCACACCGAAACACCTAACTCCTCCCTCCAGAACCGAGGGTTCGCTCTGCCAGTGGCCTACCTCCAAGTGCCACCACACCTGAACAATTAGAAACACCTGTGAAGCCATGTGTCCCAAACATCACGATGCCCTGAAATGGGGTGACTATATATAAACACTGCTGTAATTTCTACATGATGAAACCAAAATGTATAAAAATTCCTTTTAATAAAATCTGACAATGTGCACTTTAACCACGTGTGACATCAGAAATATCAAATTGTGGAGTACTAAAGCAAATAAATGAATGATGGGTCTTTGTCCCAAACATGGAAGGCATTGTAATTAGGTGAACATACAATATACTCGATTATTAGTCATTAGTAAACCTCTATTAACAATAATAATCAGTAATGATGAATCTGTTGCCAGTTTCAGTGAGTTCTTTTCCATTTTGCATCTCATTATCTCATTGCATCTCATTGCATCTCATTATCTCCCAAATCTCTTTAATTTGATAAAAACTAAGAATCAATGGAAATGAATAAAATGTCAAAAGCAGTGATAACTAAAATTAGAGCATATGGTATTGGGGGTAGGGTGTTGACATGGATAGACAATTGGTTGACAGACAAGAAGCAAAGAGTAGGAGTGAACGGGTCCTTTTCAGAATGGCAGGCAGTGGCAAGTGGAGTGCCGCAAGGCTCGGTGTTGGGGCCGCAACTGTTTACCATATATATTAATGATTTGGAAGAGGGAATTAGGAGCAACACTAGCAAGTTTGCGGATGACACAAAGCTGGGTGGCAGTGTGAACTGTGAAGAGGATGTTAGGAGGTTGCAGTGTGACCTGGACAGGTTGAGTGAGTGGGCAGATGCGTGGCATTTGCAGTATAATATAGATAAATGTGAGGTTATCCACTTTGGTGGCTAAAACAAGGGGGCAGATTATTATCTCAATGGGATTAGGTTAGGTAAGGGGGAGGTACAACAAGACCTGGGTGTCCTTGTACACCAGTCACTGAAAGTTGGCGTACAGGTACATCAGGCAGTGAAGAAAGCTGATGGAATGTTGGCCTTCATAACAAGAGGATTTCAGTATAGGAGTAGAGAGGTTCTTCTGGAGTTGTATAGGACTCTGGTAAGACCACATCTGGAGTACGGCGTACAGTTTTGGTCTCCTAATTTGAGGAAGGTCATCCTTGTGATTGAGGCAGTGCAGCGTAAGTTCACAACATTGATCCCTGGGATGACGGGACTGTCACATGAGGAAAGATTGAAAAGACTAGGCTTGTATTCACTGGAGTTTAGAAGGATGAGGGGGAATCTTATAGAAACATAAAATTATAAAAGGACTGGACAAGCTAGATGCAGGAAAAATGTTCCCAATATTGGGCGAGTCCAGAACCAGGGGCCACAGTCCTAGAATAAAAGGGAGGCCATTTAAGACTGAGGTGAGAAAAAACATTTTCACCCAAACAGTTGTGAATTTGTGGAATTCCCTGCCACAGAGGGCAGTGGAGGCCAAATCACAGGATGGGTTTAAGATAGAGTTAGATAGAGGTCTTGGGGCTAGTGGAATCAAGGGATATGGGGAGAAGGCAGGCACAGGTTATTGATTGGGGACGATCAGCCATGATCACAATGAATGGCGATGCTGGCTCGAAGGGCCGAATAGCCTCCACCTGCACCTATTTTCTATGTTTTCTAACCTTGTTGGAATCCAGAATTGGTGAAACCTGTTGGGGTAATCTTGAATCTCATTTCACAATTATATCAATTGTTTCAGGAATTTACTGAAGGAACTTTGGATAATTGGTTGAGTCTATTGTAAACTTGACCCATCCCTTAGCCAGCCTTTTGAGCATGTGGTTATTTTGATGTCCTAAAATACAAAAATACAGATTTAAAATAATTACCCAATTACATTTAGCACGTCAGTTCTGTAATGGTAATCTTTCTGTCAATATATTAGTCAGTGTCCCAGTCCTTGTTTAGTTGATAGCATTCTTGCTTTTTGACTTTGTCATGGTTTCAAGTACTACACTAAAGAGTGAAGAAGAGCAATCATGATTGACAATTTCCTGGAGCTCTGACAAAATGCTACAATATTGGAGTTCCCACTTTACTGATGAGATGTAAGCTGAGGTAAAAACAAAAATGCTGGAAATACTCAGCAGGCCAATCAACATGACAATTCCATGACCCAAGGCCAATTTCACATTGGCCCATTTTAAAGAAGAGCAGAGGAACTCTAACTGGTATCCTGGACCATATCAATAGACAATAGATAATAGACAATAGGTGCAGGAGTAGGCCCTTCGAGCCAGCACCGCCATTCAATGTGATCATGGCTGATCATCCCCAATCAGTACCCCGTTCCTGCCTTCTCCCCATATCCCCTGACTCCGCTCTTTTTAAGAGTCCAATCTAGCACTCTCTTGAAAGCATACAGAAAACCTGCCACCACCGCCCTCTGAGGCAGAGAATTCCACACACTCACAACTCTCTGTGAGAAAAAGTGTTTCCTCGTCTCTTTTCTAAATGGCTTACTCCTTATTCTTAATCTGTGGCCCCTGGTTCTGGTCTCCCCCAACATCGGGAACATGTTTTCTGCCCCTAGCGTGTCCAAGCCCTTAACAATCTTATATGTTTCAATGAGATCCCCTCTCATCCATCTAAACTCCAGAGTGTACCCCAGCTGCTCCATTCTTTCAGCATATGACAGTCCCGCCATCCCGGGAATTAACCTTGTAAACCTACGCTGCACTCCCTCAATAGCAAGAATGTCCTTCCTCAAACCAAAACTGCACACAATACTCCAGGTGTGCACTAGTGCTCTGTACAACTGACTAGGGCTCTGTACAACTGAATGCCACTCAATCCCTCAATCAATGTCACTTAAAGAACAGCTTGGCTCCTTATTGATACTGATCTGTATCTAGGATCTTGCTGGGTCCAAAATACTGCCATGATTGCACCTCAAAGATATTGATTGTGAAGTGTTTGGCGAAGGCAAAGGTCAAAAATTGGGCACACACTGGAGCTGTATACCAAATAAAACCAGAACTGCCCAATCTCAATTGAAAAGATTTTTGTTTTCCTGTGGATTGATTTTTACCCCTGTTTTACCCTCATTTATACTTTTGGAATTGGGAAGGAAAATATCACACAAAACTAGAATTACAAAAGTAGAAAAAGTATCCCTCCAATGTCTATATTTCACGAACCATGTGTTTGAAAGTCAAAAAGTCATTCCGTACATCCAATTTTATGCTTATTTTTTCAGTGTTGACGACAGTACCCTCTTGTAAACAGCTAGGGGCAGTATTCTACAGCAGAATAATTTTCAAAGCTTTGAGTGGCATGAATCTCTGACTCCAATAATCCTATAAATCAAGTCTAGACATGACAATACTGCTTCACATAGGTTGCCACATTTCATTCCTTTTGACTTTTAACAAAATGTAGTTTTATTTGCAAATTAACGTGCTCTAATTATACCCTTTCTGTTCCTTCACTTGCAATACTGTAATTATCTTAATACATTGGTAATGAGCAATCTTTTCTTTTAAATGTCATGTGCTATATACTATCCAGCTGTTTCATTTTTACATGAGTACTTCTGCAAATTAGCTAATATTCTTTCTTTAGTCAGTTTTCTTTAGGAAACATGATTTGTTTCTCCCTGCTCCCTCGCCCCATGCCGAATTGTGCAGTCGGATATTAAAGGAAAACTATGTTTGTTCCAGAGGTTCAATTCTTTATTAATCAGATTGTGATACTGCTGTTTTTTATTGCCTCCCAGGATCATACAATTTGTTGAGTTTTCCAAGTGGTTTTGTGCAGATTCAATTTGCTGGGACTGTATAGACTTGGCATAGGTGTAACACAGGTTCTGAATTTGCACAGATGCAGACTATTATTACAAGGCTAATATAGAGCAAATATTGTGTAGTGAATTGTATGATTGGCAATATAATCTCGTTTCTCAGCAGGAGCCCCTTGGGACAGCTTGCTCAGTACTCTGCTTTAATCTCTACACCCACAATGGTATAACTAGGCACAGCTCTAATGCCATCTTTAAGTTTGCCAACGACACCAACATCTTTGGACAAATAAGGGGTATCGATGAGTCAGAGTGCAGGATGAAGATCAACAATCTGGTTCAGTGGTGCTAGAACAATAATCTTGCTCTCAACATTAGCAACACTAAGGAGCTAATTGTTGACTTTGGGAAAAGAAAGCCAAGGATCTATCAATCTGTCTTCATTGGCTGGATAGCAGTGTTGCCAATAGCTACAACCATATGTCTTGGATGATCTAACATGGGCCCAGCACATTGGAAATTCAAACTTTCAAGCTCGAAGGAAACTGCAGAAAATGGTGAAGATTTCCTGGTTCATCATGAGTACTGACTTCCCCTACAAAGCACTGACTCGTGCAGCTAATCTTCTTGAGTCAACACTTCCTGTAGATGGTGGGGAAGTATCGAACACTTTTTGCAGCCTCCTTCATTCTTGAGTGTTTCAATTTACAAACCAGGCTGTGCTGCCACCAGTCAGTAAGATCTCAAAGACAAACGTCCATCCTGGCCATGCCGTCTTCTCGCTGCTACCATCAGGAACAAGTATAGGAGCCTGAGAACTATTACCTCCAGATTCAAAAAGGGCTTCTTCCCATCAACCATCAGATTCTTGATCCATCCCGCACAACGCTAATCAACCAAACACTTCCGAACCACTATGGGCTTTGGACTACTACGCTGCACTGTGTATTTTGAATTTTGCACTATCTTTATCTAGGGAGATCAAGTGTATACTTGGCAATGGTCCACCAAGGCATACTGAATTACATGGTTGCTGAATGAACATCACCACTTATTTCGTTTGGGTAGCTTACAATGAATTCCTCAATTTAACATTGAATTATCCAAATTTAGGTAACTTCCAAACCCCTCACCCTTTCTTTATTCCCTTCGCCCACTTCCTTTCCCCCTCCCTCGCTCCCCTGTGCCCAACCTGGACTTGAACCTATTTCTCTCCTCCCATTCTCTTTCCACCTACATTCCTTCCTTTAGCTTCACAATTTGTAACTCTTCAATACTTTTGTCTCACATCTTCTGTCCTTTCATCTCTGTCATTTGTCCATCCATCTGCCTATCAAAATAAATGCTCACATGTATCCACCAATTACCTGCTAGACTTTCCCCTGCTTCTCCTCTTACAGCTTCTACGCCACCTATTCACGTTCTCCAGAGATACTGCCTGACCCACTGAGTTTCTCCAGCACTTTGTGTCACTTACGGTGCATATGACAAATAAACATCTTGATCTTGTGACCTTAATATCGCTGACCCCAGTTTCTATCACTTGGCATTAATGTTGTCTTGAATAGCTTTATTTTGTTTGTTCATCTTAAAAGTTCTAAATCTGCACATATCCAGTTTGAATTCAACTGGGAAGATCAAGATAATAGAGGAGATGCCATGTTGGATCAGGTTTAAATTGAAAGAACAATCTGCTGGTAACTTTGATCATTCTGATCATTCTGTAAACAGGTTTGACAGATCTCATTGCAGAGTGTTCAAACTAGTGTGTGGCAATAAACTGCAAGTTTAAAGAGCCTGTGGATGCTATTGTTTTCTAGGCAAATCAGCACATTTTGACTGGTTTATTCTTAAACTTCTTTTGTTCAGCGGTCTTCAGCCTAATGGATTTTCATGACTTTTGCTTAAAAGTAGACTGAACATCACTATGCCTCAAATAAGTAGGTATGTTACAAAACCTACCTGAATCGTGGCTGAGCATCTGCCCTACCCCGTGTGCGCGATTTTGGCGCTGTTTAGAGGGGGCGGGTTTAAAACGCGATTTTTACTAGGCTGGTGCAATCGAAAATGTTCAGCCTAGTAAATCATTAACGGAAAATCGCTGAAAGACCCCGTCGCAAAAGGTATTATTCGTTTTTATGGCCTTGTATAATAGTTATAGTAGTTTAAAAATCACTCTCTCAACCCGCAACCTCTCGCAGCCCCAGGGTTTTATAAAGCAAACCGATTGGGAAAGGGGGAGATGCAGCGAGACCTGGGTGTCATGGTACACCAGTCATTGAAGGTAGGCATGCAGGTGCAGCAGGCAGTAAAGAAAGCGAATGGTATGTTAGCTTTCATTGCAAAAGGATTTGAGTATAGGAGCAGAGAGGTTCTACTGCAGTTGTACAGGGTCTTGGTGAGACCACACCTGGAGTATTGCGTACAGTTTTGGTCTCCAAATCTGAGGAAGGACATTATTGCCATAGAGGGAGTGCAGAGACGGTTCACCAGACTGATTCCTGGGATGTCAGGACTGTCTTATGAAGAAAGACTGGATAGACTTGGTTTATACTCTCTAGAATTTAGAAGATTGAGAGGGGATCTTATAGAAACTTATAAAATTCTTAAGGGGTTGGACAGGCTAGATGCAGGAAGATTGTTCCCGATGTTGGGGAAGTCCAGGACAAGGGGTCACAGCTTAAGGATAAAAGGGGAAATCCTTTAAAAGAGATGAGAGAGAACTTTTTTTTCACGCAGAGAGTGGTGAATCTCTGGAACTCTCTGCCACAGAGGGTAGTTGAGGCCAGTTCATTGGCTATATTTAAGAGGGAGTTAGATGTGGCCCTTGTGGCTAAGGGGATCGGGGGGTATGGAGAGAAGGCAGGTACGGGATACTGAGTTGGATGATCAGCCATGATCATATTGAATGGCGGTGCAGGCTCGAAGGGCCGAATGGCCTACTCTTGCACCTAATTTCTATGTTTCTATGTAAACAATTAAAGGTATGTACCTTATTTTTACATTAAATGGGGCTTCTTAAGAACCCTGTCAATAAAGTTTTCTATAGCGAATAGTTCATTTTGGGCTCTTTATATCCCGCAGTATTTTTCTGGGAATTTGAGGGCACAAATCCAGCGCAATGTGAACGTTCGAAACCAGCGCGTTCACAGGAACCCACTAGAAACCTGATGTAAATTGACTTTAATTTACAGCAATTGAACACTAAATTCCTTCCATTTGGCCTATAAATTGATGTAAATGAGATTTAAAAATCATGTTTTATAGTGAATTATTTGTGAATATTATTTGGACACTTGGGCTATTTAAAAATGTTAATCATTTATTAAGAAATGGATAGATGTTTAGATCTAGTAATTGAAGTTTGAAATTAGCTACAATTGGGTAACTAACTAATTATATGCTTTAATTTCAGGTCATCCAAGTAAGATTATTTTATATTTGTTTCAGAATGCTTCAATCTATGATAACTGAAAATTTCATTCAGTTCTCTTAATTTTTAAGAAGGTTATGTGCTTTTGACTGTCCACGATCACAGCTTTTTTGTTATGTCCATAGAAAATCAATAGGGAACAAGATGCTAATTTCCGAGTATGAAAATGGCCATGTTACTTGAGATATGAAAGTGAATTAGGTGTCAAATTAAACTTATTGTTATGCTTTATCTGATGGGATAAATTGCAGACTTGATTTTTTAAATCTCAAAATTTTGTAACATTGCTAAAATAAGCAGTGGGAATGCCTGTAAATGTTTACAGTGCTCACTTTTTACAATTGATTCCTTTAATTAATAAAACTCAATTTATTCATTTCTTTGTTGGGGTAATAATCAAAAGCATCACTGCAATTTATGGCACCAAGCTGGAAAAACACATAGCCCTCTAATAAACATCTACAGTGTAACATAATGAAATATTTAGCTCCTATTGAGCAAAGTCCCTTGCAGCCAGTAATTGTATTACAACTTCCATTTAATCTTGATAAAAGTCTTCAAACCCGACTGAAGTAAGGCTGATTGGGATGAGAATGGATTCTTTGGAAATGTCACAGTTTCTTTTCATGACTTGTTGCTTAGAACATAAATTTGGATTATTGTCTAGCTCAATCGAGCTGTGAGGATTTAGTCAATAAATTGGTTTTGTGGAAAGGAGGTATCCAATAATAAAACAGGTTTTCAGCAAATGGTACCGAGCATAAAACAACAAAACAGGATTTCTGTTTTATTCAAATATATTTGCAGCTGTACTAAAATGTTTTGTCTTCTGAAATCTTGTTTTGCCCTTCCACAGTGTTAAATGCAGTTTGGTTGTAGAATGTAACTGATATAATGGCGCCGAAGAGGGTGACATGCTGTGAGCCCCGCAATTTTATTTGTTTATTTATTTATTTGTTTGTTTATTGCTCTTTCGTTCTTTTCGCACACATTAGATAGCACAGTCAAATGTTAGTGCAGTAGCAGCTTTCCTGAAGCTTTTTAGGTTTTTTTTGTTGTTTTGCACAGTTTTCAGGCCCAGTGTTTTCAGGATAGAACCACCTGGAACAAAGTAAAATGGGCGACAGCACCACAACCCCCAAAATCAAGTACAGCAAACAGACACTTCTAGACATCAGGTCGACGATTGCTCGCCGAGACCATATCGCTCCCATCCTGGAGCTCCTCCCGCCATGCCCTGAACTGCAGAAGCAGCCAAGGAAGCGGGGCAGGAAAGCCGGGGTCCTGGACAGGCTGAAGCAGCAAGCACACTGATCCCCATTCCCTAACTTACTGCTGGCCAACTTACAGTCCCTGGACAACAAGCTGAGCTAACTGAGGGCTCGGGTCTCCTTCTAGCGAGACACCAGGGACATAAACATAATTTGCCTCACAGAAACCTGGTTGTTGGCAGGGGTCCCGGATCAAGCCATCGGGCTTTCTCCTTACATCGAGCGGACAGGGTGAGGGGACATTCGGGGAAGAATAGGGGCGGAGGAGTGTGTTTCTTTGTGAACAACTTATGGTGCGATCAACAGACACTGAAAACCTTCTGATCCCCCAATCTGGAATACCTCTTTGCTGGCCTTTCTAATTACCCTGGGAGTTTACAGCCGTTATTGCCACGGCTGTTTATATTTCCCCCCCCAGGCGAAGACAGAGCAGGCACAGCGGGAACTATATAAGGCCATCAGCACGTAGGAGATTATACACCCGGACACTGCCTTCATCACCGCGGAGGACTTCAACAGCACCAACCTGAGAACAGTCATCCCAAAAATCCACCAGCACATCTCCTGCCCCACGCGCGGAGA
The DNA here is from genome assembly GCF_028641065.1 of Leucoraja erinaceus. Lineage (NCBI taxonomy): Eukaryota > Metazoa > Chordata > Chondrichthyes > Rajiformes > Rajidae > Leucoraja > Leucoraja erinaceus. The sequence goes on along the minus strand of NC_073391.1, from coordinate 25,160,882 downwards.
CCGCATACCGGACGGATCACTGCTAAACCATTTTCCGCCATGGCTACAAGGCCGCCACCCGCCCACCACTGGGCAAATCAGACCACTCCTCCATCCTGCTCCTCCCCGCCGATAGGCAGAGGCTCAAAGGGGAAGCCCTCGTCTATAGGTCAGTTCAACGCTGGACGGACCATGCAGACTCCACACTTTTGGAATTTTTGATCAGGTAGACTGGTCGCTGTAGAGAGTCAATGCTCGCAAAGCGGCCGGCCCTAGGTCGTGAAGATCGGAGACCACATCTCCTCAGCCCCTCCTGTATGCGACAAAATGTGTAAGAAAGAACAGCAGATGCTGGTAACATCGAACGTAGACACAAAATGCTGGAGTAACTCAGCGGGTGAGGCAGCATCTATGGAGAGAAGGAATGGGTGACGTTTCGGGTCAAGACCCTTCTTCAGACTGATGTCGGGAGGGAGCGGGATGAAGATAGAATGTAGTACTCCCTGCATGTAGTACCCCCTCCTGTACTCTCTGTACACCCACGACTGTGACCCAACATGGCACCAACACCATCGGCACCGGGGGCCAAAAGGGCCTGTACCATGCTGTATCTCTAAACTAAGTGAGGGGATTTGATTGGCAGATAGGTGGAGAAAGTGACAAAAGCTCGTGCTGAAAAAGAGTTAAAAGTGTGTCAGATAAAGAGTGAAGAGCAGTGAAATGTAAAGTCAGAGGGAGGGATATAAGTGGAAGAAGCTGGGGAGGCGCTCAAGATTCCAGCATCTGCTGTTCCTTGTCTCCATATGATTCTATCTCACTGTTTGCCTATCATTCTGAGTCTCTTTTTATTTGACTACCTGTGTATCCTGAAGTACTCCAGCACTTTTGTAATCGAGTGTGTGCAATTCCTTGTGTGGACATACAGAGGGACACATGCACACGCACATGCATGGATGTATGCACATATTTTCATTCTGATCGGTTGCAATGATTTTTGTATTTGGGAGTAGCCACAATCTATCCTGTGTTAATAAAATTGCCTTGAGACCTACCTTAAACCATCAAGAAAAAATAAAGAGTTTTCTCACCAGCACAACACTTATGACTTCTACATGGCCAATGAATTTACAGTTTGAAATGTAGCCTTGTTGTATGATGCTGAAACGTAAGGCATCATAATCATAATCATACTTTATTAGCCAAGTATGCTTTGCAACATACGAGGATAGAAAAGTAAGCCCACAAAGTCTATGCTGAACATGATGTCAAGATAAACTCTTATCTACCTGCACACAATCCATATCCTTAAATTCCCTGCATATACATATGCCTATCCAAAAATGTCTTAAATGTCATTATTGTAACTGGCTCCACCACCACCCTTGGCAACGCATTCCAGGCACTCAACACACTCTGTTTTTAAAAAAGCTTGCCCCAAACATCTCCTTTAAACTTCGCGTCTCCTGCCTTAAAGGTAATCCTTCCAGTATTTGATTTTTCCCATTCTGGGAAAAAGGCTCTGACTGTCTACCTATCTATTTATATCACGTCTCCCCACAACCTCCTGTGTTCCAGAGAAAACAAGATTAGGATAAATCCAGCAATGCTGATTCCATTGTTTCTCCATGATCCTGATAATAGCATCAATAAATTATACACACATAATGAGGAAAGTTAGCATCTGAAGGATTTAATGTTCTGGGTGAACTAGAACTGTACACAACCCAACCTTACCATAAAAGTGCTCATGTAACCCAGCAGTGAGAATTAGAAACAGAGAAATATTTTTGACAACTAAGAATTTATAAGATTTCTTACAGCTATTACAACCAGAAGGAATAATTCTGTCTGCCTTAATACCTGATTTTAATAAATAGTTTAATTATCAGCTGTTGGAAATCTAATTATGAGGAAGTCCGCTAGGCACAGAACTTATGATCTGACTAAAATTTGGTGTGTTTAATCAGTTCCAATTTATTAGAATGATTAAAGATGGTGCGTTAGTCCTAGAATGAAATGTGCTGCAGGAAACTTATTTGATTAAATTGTTGCTGGCAGGAATAATATTTGCTCATATATAAAGAATCTTGCTATAGCTTTCTATTTGCCATTGTTCATCTCGTACTCGCTCAAACATTTATCTGCTTCCAGCACCATCCCTTGTAGCGAGTTCCAGGTATCCACCACTCTCTAAGTTTATAGAAAGAACTTGTTCTGCTCATCTTTAACCTTACCTCCTTTGGCCTTAAAACTCCAGTCTTTGACATTTCCATCCTGGGCAAAAAGTTCTGACTGTTTACGCTATCTATGTCTCTCATAATTTTATACTTCTATCTGGTCTCCCCTCAACCTCCAATACTTCAAAGATAACAATCTAAATTTGTCCAACCTCTCCTGATTAGATAACACCCTCTAATCCAGACAGCATTCTCGCAAACCTCTCCTGCATCCTCTTGAAAGCCTCCACATCCTTCCTGCAATGGGGCAACCAGAACTACACACAATACTCCAAATGTGGCCTAACCAAAGTTTTAAGCTATAACATAACTTCCTGACTCTTATACTCTATTGATGAAGACTCATACAATATGCCACCTTTATCACTCTACCTACTTGTGTTGCCACTTTCAGGGAAGTATGGACAGACCCCAAAATCTCTGTGTAACCTTCAATATTGTTAAGGGTCTAGCCATTAGCTGAATATGTTTCCCTTCCATTCGATCTCCCAAAATGCAACACATCCCGCTTGCTAGGATTGAATTCCATCTGCTATGTCTGCACCCAGATCTATAATTGAGCTATGTCCTACTGTATGCTTTGACAGCCTTCCTCACTTCCATAACTCCAACTATTTAGCTGTTGTCTGCAAACCTATTAATAAACCCATTTACATTTGTGTTCAAGTTTTTTAATATAAATCATAAACAACAGAACTTCTGCAGGTGCCCAGGAGAGAGCATTCCGACTGGTTGCTTCACAGCCTGAATTTTCAAATAAAAGTATTTAAGGCTTTGGTTTACAGGCATGGATTAATAGCTTCCAACTCTCACCCCAAGTAATTGACTCGGAAGACTAATTGTCAACACTTTTTAAAGGCAAACATTTGCACTAAGAATTGATCATACTTCACCTGTTGAATTTCACTACGCATGCAATCTACTGTGTTGTTAGTTGGTTAGTTGTTTGATAGCTCATATCTGAAACATGCGCACTCTATTGGGCGTCTATTAGCAACAATGTTGGGGAACTTTCACTTTACCACAGTTATACTTATGAGTTACAAACACAAGTTGAAATTGCTTTGTCATGGTACCATAAACAAACACAGTGGATGGTTCTTTCATTTCATTCCATCTGGCACATGTGATGAATAAATCTATCTTGTATCTTGTATCTTTCTCCTGGCGGTTCATGAGAGAGCCTGTCTAAGGGGTCATAGTTTCCATCAGGATATTTACTAGCTCTATCAGCTAAATCTCCATTTAATCTCGGTCTTCCTCTTTGTCGCTTCTCTCATTAATTTGTTTCCTAAAGATGCACATCTGCTTCTCCTGGCTGAAAGCTGAAATTTGCCAATTTCCCGATGACGTTTAGTGTGATCAGCTTTATCATACTGTGCCTGTGCCCTTTTGCAGTAATAGTAGTTATGATTGAAGGGCCAAATATTTTTTACTCATCTCTGTTATATTTAGCTTTACTAAATAGGTACTCAATAGTGCTTTATTTGTCACATGCAATTGCACAGTTAAATTCATTTTACATATATTACACAGGCAGACCGCCTCCATTTTTGGCACCATTATTCAAAGTTCAAAGTCCAGTTGGCCTTGGTTAAAGAAAACCTAAAGTCTGAAGAAGAGCCCTATCCCAAAACATTGCTTCTCCATGGCCTTCAGAGATGCTGCCTGAGTCGATGAGTTTCTCCAGCACTTTGTTCTCTGCACAATTCAAGCATATTTAGTACATTGTGTGTCCTACAGAGTAATTGAGTGAGTAGTACAAATATTTTTTATTTCCTGCAAGATTATACGGAAGTCTTCCTCTAGTCCACTTATTTACGCAAGGTAGACACAAATGCTGGAGTAACTCAGCGCTACAGGCAGCATCTCTGCCGAGAAGGAATGGGTGACATCACCCATTCCTTCTCTTCAGAGGTGCTGCCTGTCCCGTTGAGTTACTCCAGCATTTTGTGTCTACCTTTGATTTAAACCAGCATCTGCAGTTGTCCAAGTCTTCAGACTGAAGAAGTGTCTCGACCCGAAACATCACCCATTCTTTTTCTCCAGAGATGGTGCCTGTCCCGCTGAGTTACTCCAGCATTTTGTGTCTGCCTTCGATTTAAACCAACTTCTGCAGTTCGTTCCTACTTATCTACGCATGTCCACATCTCAAGAAATAACAGCTGTGAGAGGTGAATCAAGGGAGTTTTGTCAATTTTAGACAGGGGAACCATTTAATAAGGCAGTTATCTCAGTTGCATGGAATAGGTAGAAGTGTATGTAAACTCAGTCCTAGTTTCTTAGTTGTGGAAAAGTTTACCAAGTTCCTTTTGTTAACCCAAACCCTGCTATAATTAGACACTCTTAAATGCTAATTTTTTTAAGCCCTACATGCCTGCTTAGGGTGATGTAAGACATGCCATGTCACACCCGGAAAAAGATTAAGAGAGTGTCTTGGGTCGCTTGCAAATAATTAGCAGTCATTATCACAACATTTTGTCTGGTCACTTTCTCATTGTTCATAAATTGGATGCTGCAATACGTCCTCTATTATTATATTAGTAAATATATTCAAAACATTTGAGTTTGCAGAGGTCAAAAATGATGCCATATAAATGCATATTATTTTCCTAAACTGGTTTTATTCGCAAGTTATTTGCTCAGATTTTGGTTGGCCTCCAGCAATGTTCTGCGGTAACTTGTACTAATATCACGGCTATTTCTGATTTTAAATGGTAACATTTTCTTATCCTGCTTGTGTGGCCATTAATAGGCATGGTAGCTCAGGAATTCTATCCAATGGCACAATTATAATTCATGCTGCATCAGAATACCTACAAAAAATTTATCATATAAAGTATTGATCCATTATTGATTTTCATACTGGATCCAAAAATGTCTAGGTGCAAACTCACTCAGAATTGTGTTGTAGCTTTTAAATGTGCACAATATGATGCCACTTTCATAAATTTCAATTGCTGCATGGGTGGTGAACTTTGCAGGCCGCAGATGCAGAAACAAGCATTCTCAATAAACCTGATGCCTTTAGAATAAACCGGCGGATGTTGTGTCTATTTTATTTAAAGATCTTGCAACAGTTCTCCCTTGGAGCTCTCTCGCAATTCATTTCATGGCGACGCAATCTGTGACTTCCTGTTGCATGGTCTGCCGTGGTCGACTCCAGTGAAAAATAGCTGAATAGCTTAAATGCATTAATTGTGCAGTAGCTGTTCTACTGTGCATGACATTTTGCACAATAGCATTTTAAGGCAACAGGGCTCTTGCGAAATGAAAACTTAGGCTCAGTTCTTCAAACACTGAAAAGTTTCTGGGCCAGTTTTTCTTTGTCATTCTTGGCACTGGCAGAAAGTGGTAAATGTGCTGCCCAATGGAATATCAAGCTATTTTAAAAATAAATGACAGCCAAATTAATTCAAAATAGCCATACATCTATCTAGTCACCAACCAAGTTTAAATTTGGGCTGTTTTAAGTGAACTTAACTAAATGAAAGAAATACACTTATCCCCAGTATATCTGGGAAGCTGCTGCAATTTTCCTGGTCTTCACACTCCTAATCATTATCCCATGAACTTTGTATGGGTAACGGGAAAATAGTGGGCTGATACATCATGGCCACATGGCTGAGGCTGGCAGATAAGTAACATTTAGGATAATGACATTATCATTGTAACCCATTGTATAAGGAGTAAGTACCTTTCTGACATTGGAGAAAATGGAGCACACAGCTCCATCAGGCTTTGTGTATTTATGACTTAAAAGTGTATTGAAATACATTTTAGTAAGTTGAGATAACCACACTTCAAAATCGCAATTTGATTTAATCGCCAACACTATGTATTGTGAAAGAGTGCTACCATTGTCACACAATCTTGTCTGGCAGCTGGATTGGCCTTTGATCATTCTTTTGAGAGGTACTTCACTACCATATGCTGGCATGAGAGTTAAACGTGTTCCATACAGGTAAGCACTACAAAGCTGTAAGCAGTTTCTTTTTTCTATTTATAGTAAATGAATGAGATTTCAATGAAATGATAAAATTAGATTTTATTATTTATTGTACATTGTGTTTTCTTAGTCTGTTATTGCCTTCTCTTGCTTTCCCAGCAGATAAACAATTGTATTCAATTATCGCCTACACAGTGTCTGTTGTTATGATTGATGGCCTATGCCTTCTTACACCTTGACCTTACCACGGTTATGTTCCTTTCAGTTCTTTTGATTTTGGTGATGATATGCTAAAGGAAATGCATTAATGGCTGAATGGATTGACAATTTGGCCCTACAACAAAATGGATTCTAAAATACTTTATACAGCACTAGCTCTTTGCAAAAAACGTTTTATGTAACATTTTCTAAAAGAAAATTGATCTAAACCATTTTGCAAAGGCGAATAGTCAAAAACTAGGAACTAGACCAGAGAAAGTAATATTGGCAAGCTTGAGGAAATCGATTTAAAAAACTGACCTAACGGAGAAGGGTTGAGACTTGAACTAAACTAGTCAAGGCATGACAGGTAATGTTGAGACAAAGGGAGGGGAATGCAGCAGAAGTGAGAGCTAAAGATATTAAGAGTTTGTGACACGTAGAACAGAAGTAGAGGCAAGATAATTTCTCCAACCTCAATGAGTGAGCTGCTTTAGGTCAAAAGTATGCTTTGCACAGTGCATTGCAGTGATTTATTTCTCAATCATCCTTAAAGCAAACAGCACTGGAATGGAAATGATAGGTAATGTGCTGTTGGTCCTGCTGTCCTCTCTGTTTACTTAATGCATCAGTGGATGTTGCCTCGAACAAGTGATTCATTTCCTTACCATACTATATGGTCAAGAAAATTCTGCTAGCCAGTTGACCTGTAGCATGTTTATTCAGGCTAATGTCCCTGGGGAATATATGTGACCTGAAAAGATTTCTAACCTTGCATTTTGATATAATATATTTAACTTGGTGATCGGAAGCAGAGGATAGCAAGGAAGAATGTTTGTCTGATTTGAAAGTTTGTGACCAGTTACAATGCCCTCCATAATGTTTGGGACAAAGACCCATCATTTATTTATTTGCCTCTGTACTCCACAATTTGAGATTTGTAATAGAAAAAAATCACATGTGGTTAAAGTGTTATTGTTTTTTGTTTGTAATATATATTAATGAATGGATGTGAATGTAGAAGATATGGTTAATAAGTCTGTTGATGACACGAAGATGGTGTTGTGGATAGGAAGGAAGGTTATCTAAGCAGGATACAGATGAAATTGAATGTTGGGTGAAGTCAGACACAAAGAGCTGGAGTAACTCAGCGTGTCAGGCAGTATCTCTGGAGGAAAGGAATAGGTGATGATTTGGGTCGAGATCCTTCAGACTGTGTCAGGGTAAAGGGTAACAAGAGATATAGATGGTACTTGAACAAATAAATGGAAGATATGCAGAAAGCAATGATAATCAAGGAAATGTGGAGGCAGAGTGTTGGATTACGGAATTCAACCGGACTACGGAAGTGGTGGCGTTGCCTGGCAGCTGCGGCTCGCCTGCAGTCCGTCTGTTTTTCTTTTTGTTGTTGTTTTTCTTTTGTCTGTTTTAAAGTTAGTTAAATTGACTTTATTAGTTTATTAGGTTGTGTATGTGTGGGGGGGGGGGGGGGGGGGGGGGGGGGTTTTAGTCTCTTCCTTCGGGGGGATGCGACTTTTTTTTAGTCTCTTCCTTCGGGGGGTTCCGGCGGCAGCCCGACTCGTGGCTGTGGCGGCGGCCCGACTCGGGGCTGTGGCGGCGTTCCGGCGGCGACTCGACTTCGGAGGCTCGGCCGCGGGCCCAGTGGACGACATCGCCGGGAGCTCGCAGGTCACAGGTTGGTGACCTGTTTCTCCGGAGCTCCCGCAACAACAGCTGCGTCCGCTAGACTGGAGGGTGGTAGCTTCAACCACCCCGGGCCGCGGTGTTTGAACCTGCCCGTTCGCGGAGCTCGGATTCATCCGCGGGACTGACTTACTTACCATCACCCGGTGGGGTCACAACATCGGAGGCCTGGATCGCCTCAGAGCAGAGGGAGACCAAGAATGAAAGAGAAAAAGACTTTAAGACATTTGCCTTCCATCACAGTGAGGAGGTGCCTGGTGAACTCACTGTGGTGAATGTTAAATTTGTGTTTATTGTGTGTTTTTGTTATTTTTATTATATGTATGACTGCAAGGCAACGAAATTTCGGTCAGACCGAAAGGTCTGAATGACAATAAAGGATACTTTGACTTTGACATGCAAGGTTATGCATTTAGTTGTCAAATATGTGTAGGACATCTAGCTATCTATAAACAACTAAAAGTCTCATCTTATATGTATGTATGTATGTTCCCGAAATATAGCCAAAACGGTACACGATAGCGCATCGATTTTAGGAGCGCCTTATTCACAGGTGTGCAGTATCAAGTTTCATTATATTTTTAAAAGTAAATCACTTTATAAACTTTTAATGAACTTTATACTGTGAATGGGACAAGGCACAGAATATAATGAACTTGGCTGAGTTTGTGGGCAAGATATCAAGTAATCTTTTATTTAATATTCCTTGATAATCATACAATCTTTATACTTTGTGTGGAAAAACATAGAACTTAGTAAACCTGAAAATGGGCATTACCAATAAATGTCATTAGTTCCAATTCCAAAAGAAAATTGCTTCCATTTTTGTCAGTATTTAAAAAGATGCAGATTGACGTTAAAATACCATCTGTGCCCATAAGAACTGGGGGCATGTGAGGTGAATTATGCCAGTCCATTGCAAGGAGTTGAAGAGATCTGTGTCTTCTTTTCCTACTTCTATTTATTCTCGCTTTTAATTTATTTATTTTTTTGCTGTCCCGAGGATTGTTCTTTAAGTTCTAACGCATTTCCCAGTGGCCATTGACAGGCGTGTCACAAGAACTGCAGGGAGCTGTTGTTTGGAAATGTATTCATAAAGTTTTCCCCCATGCTTCAGGCCGTCACTCACCTTGACGATTCTTTTCATGAGGTATTTAATTTGTTTCCTAATTTATATTTTACGCATTGTCTGTTGAGACACCAAAGCCACATGGAGTACCTATTCAACACTCTAGAAAATCAGGAACTCTGTTTTTTATGCATTCTGGAGTTCAGAGTCATGTTTGTTCACTGGAAGCAGAGGGATATATGTTGTGGTTTTGTAATTTTCCAAGAATGCATTATGAAATATGTTTTCTCTATTTTGAAAAACCTTAATCTGTCTTTTCTATTATTAGTTAAAGTTCAAATGGGTTGCTGTTGTAACATTTCTAATATGTTATCTGGATAATAGAGTTAAAGCTAATTCCTAGTAGGTCACTACACATATTCTTCAGTAAATCTATGTTTATCCAGCAACAATCATCTTCCCCCAACAAAGGTGCACAGTGAAACAGATATTCCCAGCATAAATGTGAACTTGCTACACATTTTATAGTACAACAAAATTTAAACTGTGTATTAAAATAATTTGTGATATAAGATAACAGGCAAGGATTTCATGGCAGTAATTTAATTTATCAATTCAGATGATTTCTGTAAACAATTTGAGCTCTGCTATGTCTGTTTTGACGTCATCTAGACTCCTTAATTAGATTACTACTAATCACTTCCAGGTATCTGTGATATATCTTTAAAACCATCCTTTTCTGATTATTTAGATTAAATTACAGATTCTAACAGAGTATTTCAGTGAAACGTAGCTCACTGAAATATTATGGGTAGTTCAAACAACCTCATCATTAAAACAGAAGTAACAAGTGGGTGGCCAATAAGGATTTTATTGAGGTCTGATCATTTGCAGATTAGCAAATTTCAGTATTATGTTTCAGTGGCACATTTTTTTTTGGATGATGTTGAGAATATCAGGGTTTTATTCTTTTTTATAAATTGCCTATCTTGAAACAGGGCAAGTTTTCTTCCGAAGATGCTTCCATAATGGTATTGATAGGGAATTCCAAGATTTAGATCCAGTGATGAAGAAGACTGGAGTTTTCCAGTTTATTATATTTCCAGTTTAGGGTGGAGTGGGAGCTGGAGGGGAACATGCAAGTGGTGGTATTCCCATGCATGTGCTGGCTTTGTCCTTTGTCATGTTAGTCATACTTTTGAGAGATGCTGTTGGAGCAAACTACGAATGGAACTAAGATGCAGTTTGTATATTGTGCGTGGAGTGCCAAATGAAATGGCTGCCTTGTGCTGGATGGTGTGGAGCTGTACTTATTCATACAAGCGTAAAGTATTCCATCTGCTTTAGCTTCTGTACCCACAACACATGAAGAGGAGGAAAGATTTAACAGAAACATGGGTCACAATGTGTGGAAACAGGCCCTTCAGCCCAACTTGCCCACACCAACTGACATACCCTATCTACACTAATCCCAACTGTAGATGATGGTGGGGCATGATGTTGTTGAACTGAAAAGGATGCAGCGGAGATTTACATGGATGTTGCTAGGACTCGAGGGCCTGGGCTATAGGGATAGATTGAGCAAGCTAGGACTTTATTCCCTGGAGCGCAGGTTGATTGAGGGGTGATCTTATAAAGGTGTATAAGATCGAGGAGGTTAGAAAGGGTAGATGCACAAAGTATTTTACCCAGACTAGGGGAATCAAGAGCCATAGGTTTAAGGTGATGGGGGAGGGGGGGTGGAAGAGATTAATAGGAACCTGTGGGACAATGTTTTTACACAAAGGGTGGTGGGTGTTTGGAACGAGCTGCCAGAGGATGTAGTTGAGGTAGGAACTAACACAACATTTAAAGAAACATTAGGACAGGCACATGGATAGAATAAGTATAGAGGGATATGGGCCACACGCAAGCAGGTGGGACTAGCGTAGATGGGGCATATAGGTCCATGTGGACAAGTTGGTCGAAGGGCCTGTTTCCACGGTGTATGATTCTATGATTCTCTGTTTCTGTTAAACTCTTCCTCCTCTGAAGCTGGTCACCCTTCATGTGATGTGGGTACAGTGATGTGCATTTGTGTTCTCCCTCGTTGGGTGAATTCCTAGCCTTAGCTTGTGGAGATGGACTAGTTGACTGAAGTTATCTGATATCCATGCATTGAAGTTCCCAGTTGTGTCTGATAGCCTTGGATTGATGACCTTTCAACAGAATTAAAATAATTGGTGATATTGTCCGTTTATACATTTAGAGAGAGGGAACAATGGAATGAGGAAAGAAAGAAAGGCAAGACCTGGCATTAGGAAGCAAACGGACCAAAGGATGACAATGCAAGGCAAAAATGAGTGTGAAGAAAAAGGCAAAGAAGAAATGTTTGTGCTACAACTTTTTGGTCTTCAATTGATTTTATAGTGAATCTGGGACATACAACAAAGTGTGTTTCAACAAAGTGGTATGTGACACCTCTTTCCCTTGAGCAAATCCTGTGGCTGCTCATGTATAGGTGGCTACTTGTAGATATGACAAAGAAGCGCAGCCCCTGTCCCTGGAAACCAACATTCAAACATCAGCAGAGGAGACATCTCATTCCTCCTTCCTGCTCCTACGGTCCCCAAATGAGCAAAGTTATCAATTTCAGCCCAAAAGCTGGCAGTTGTTGGGGCAGCGCAAAAACTGGCTCTGAGCCTAAGGGTTAAATATCCCTGGGAATTTGATTGGTACTGTCGCTGACCAGTTCTCTTGAGTGTATGAATTACTCAAACGCTGGGAGACAAGCTTGGGACAGCAGGGAATCTTTGTAACTCTGCAGGATGTTTCCCTTAACAGCGTCACCATCCCCATCCCCCATCCTGCCTCAAAGCAAAAGCAGAGGCCTCTGTACGTTTCTAAATTTGTAAGGGTATTGTGATGGAGGAGAATGTTGAGACTGTTGCACCAGCTGCTCATGAGCTGAATGGCCACTTTCTCAGAATGTGATAACTCCATGGTACTAACACGCACATTAACCAAGGAAAATGCTAAATCTGGTGCATAAGTATTCCAGTATGTAAAACAAATATCAAAAATATGAGGGTATTTAATATGAATGAAGACACATGGATCTAATGGCGCAGTTATTGCCTCAAAATGCTGCTATGTTTTTATTCCGTTCCCTGTTTCATTTCTCTGTTTAAGAGTTCCCCATTCACCAGAGGCGAACGGTAGCTGGCGACACTAATTCACAGATAAATAATTTCGAATTTTAGAATAATGTTTCCCTGAACAGTGAGTGAGCACTTATCAGGTTTTATCAGGTAAATTAATTTTTCTGTTTGAAGCTGAAAGTTTGTTTTGAATGCTGCCTGAAAGGGTTTTATGAAAGGTACAGAGTTTCTTTTTTATGCTAATCAATATTTAAATGAACGATGAGGGTTTTTGAAACACGATAACAAATGTTGCTGTTATTTACAGAAAACTTTGGTGTCCATTTCGAACTGGGAATAAAGGAAAAATATATTTAATTGCTCATTTTTTTTTCTTTTGTATTTTCCATTATATACTCACTTATCTCAAGAACCCTATTTTTGTTACGATCCTTGCATGGTTTAGATCCCTTGTTATCAATTCTCCCGTAACGTTGTACACCTTATCTTGCCGAGTACGGTTTCATGCTCTGCTATCTTCAATCGATTCTCTCTGTTTCTTTGCTTCTTTCCCCTTAATTGCTTTTGCTTCTGAACTTTACCGTCCTCTGCGTCATTTTTCTGTTGCTATCACAAGGTGGTGGTTTGTGGTACAAGGGCATAAAGTAGGGAAAGGAGCCACCCGCAGCTGTAGGCTACACAAAGGTGTGGATTGTGGGGAAAATCTTTGCATCATTTTTTTTCCCTCACCTTCACTTTGCATTGCCTGTCCCTTTTCTTGGCACAACCATAAAAATGTTGATATTGTACCATTAGGTCTCTAATATCTTCATACCTTGATTTTCATTAGGTTACTTCATAAAATGTTATTTCTTTCAAATTAGTCATTAATGTTTAAATTACTTTTCTCTTTTATCCCCTCATTGTGACTACTTTTCTGCCTAATGTTTTCTCAAAAAATGTAATAAATAATATTGAAGTTTTCATTGAACTAAATGCAACTCTTTTTCTGAAAAGAATCTGCCACACTTTATCTTTCTCTGCCTCTGACTTCTCCCTCACTACTTTACTGAGTCACATAAAATGCTTTCAATATAAAATAAAATAAAAGTGACACAAACCTTTAATCAGAACACAAAACCTCCCTCCCCAAATCTAAGTAAACAAAGAAACCTATTTTTAAATTAAAATATCCTCTCCATTCCAGCAATAGTTTTACATCACTAAATTTGTTGCATTATTTTTCAAAATTAGTTCCCCAAAAATTTGCTGTTGTGCAATAATTGCAATGTTTTGGATTGATCTTTCGGTCCATGATTAAACCAGATTGGCCAATACTGGGGAATTGGGAACATTGCACACATGCAGAGTGCACACTCCAAATTTGGCGCTCGGAATCACAGCTCTGGGCAGAAATATCAAATCCATTCCTATTCTTTTGAACAAAATTGGGGTTTTCAAGTGAAAACCTCTGTCATGCGATTGTTAAAATGGAAAGGGCACGTCAGCAATTATGGTATATTGCAAAGTATATTATTTCAGCGAGTCAGACAGCATCTCAGTTGATGCTACCTGATCTGGCAGTTCCTTGTGTTTACAAAGGATCACCAATATCTTTCTTCCATTTATGCCACATATCAGGAATGTGATGAAATTCAAAATATATAAACTTCTAATGCTGGATACCAAAAGCTAAAACACAAAATGCTGGAAGCACCTAGTAAGGCAGACAGCTTCAAGTTTAGGACCTTTCATCAAAATTGGGAAAGAGGGAAAGCAAGTTAGAGTAGCTAGCAGAGTAGATGGGGAAATGGTCAGGTGGAACAAAGGGAATTTCAATGAAAGAATGAAACCAGATGATGTCATGTGGTCATTATAGGCCCATTACAATCAGATTAAGCTTTTTTGTGTTTATATTTAGTTGCTAACGTTAAGGCTGGGAAATGTATATATAAAAATTGAGCCAAAACGAAGGTAGGAAAATGTGGCCAGTTATAATACATATAAGAGGAACGAGTTATCTAATGTTGGAACATTTGATACTAAGAATTACAGACCGTGCAGGTGGAAATTGAGGCTTCTTCAAGCATTGTTATAACAGTGCAGTGTAAGGATCTGCAGTGCATTGCAGAGTTGGCGTGTCATGGTGAATTAAATTAGCTGGCAACTGGGAGCTCGGAGCCCCTAATGCAAATTGAACACTGGGCAATTGCTTTGTGGAGCATCTAAATTTGTTTGGTTTCTCCAGTGTAGATGGGGTCACATTGTGAACACCAAATCCAGTGCTCCGGATGGCAGAAGTGCAAGTGAATCACAGCTGCACTAAGACTGTTTGGGTCCCTGGATGGTGGGAAGGGAAGAAGGGAAAGGTAGGTGTTGCAGTACACGAAAGGTGCTATAAAACTGGGAGTGCTTTAGAGTTAGGGCAAGTGGGAAAACTCCAATTAAAATCAATGGGGCTGATGAATAGCTTTAGAGCTGTTCATCAGACATACTAAGGGAGTGGGTAGCTATCTGTCTAAAATGTTTAAAGGTTATGGGGAGGAAAATGTGTCTGCTGGTGGAATCTTGTTGGAGCTGAAAATTGTGAAGAATAATTTGGTGATTCTGGAAGCTAGTGAGATGAAATGTAAAAGCTAGGTAAACTATGCCTGGGTGGTGGTGATTGGCTTCTGCAAGATAACGGTCAGTTTGCAAGACAACCGCAGCTCCAGCTTTGGTGGCAGATTTGATGACAATGTCAATATTGGTTCTTAATGAGTGCAATGCTGCAAATTTAGAGGTTTGGAGATTAGAGTGACTGAGAGTGGAAAAATCGAATGAATGAATACTTTATTGTCACATGTGCCAAGTCACAGTGAGATTCTTTGCTTGCATGCCCAAGGTATGGAAATAGTCCCACATAAGGGCGCTGACAAAGTTACAAAATATACACGGTATCCGCACCAGGTCCTCATTTGTTCTCCCCCCCCCTCACGTCAGCCTCCCCACACTGGGTCCCTCATTGTCTATTGGTCTGCTCCTCCCTCACGGTGATCCCCCCACGCCGGGACCTCCATTGATCTTTCCCTTGGCAACAGCGTCCTCACTTCCACGTGGTCCGTCCTGTCAGTCGGCACCACCATCATCCGCCACACCAACCACTCCACTATCGCTGCCGCGTACTCTCCGTGACGCCAACCCAGGCCCCAGCCGCATGCCTCCGTCGACACCCGGCATGCGGGCTCCGACCTAGAGTGAATGTAATTTGCTTTTTCTATTTCAAAACAACTAACATTTAATTTTATTTCTTTCTGTGGAAAACAGTCAAAAAAGGCTTTGAAATGTGGTAGTCTCTGATCCAACATTACTGTGCAATTGCAATAATGTTCAATAAACAGTGCGTCAAAAGCTCTGTACCCACATTACATGTCAAATTGCCTTCATGATGTTGCCTCCTGAATGCATATGGTAAAATTATAGTTTAACAGATTTCTGCTACATCAAACTGCATGTGCTTTGTTTTTGAAACCCTGTTTAATTTTCAATTTTTGCTTTCAAATTTAAGCTTCCATAAATATTACATGAGCTTTTGCTTGTAACAAGAAAAAGTATAATATGTGATGATAAGACTGGGTTGTTATGGCAACATAAGAGGTGCTCTTTGGGGTTTTTGTTGTTCCTGTGTGCATGCAGAAAAGCTGTTGTTGGTCTCTAGATGAATCATTCTCACAATCTTTTTCTGAACAATTTTGCAATTGATTTCAGAACTCTACTGATGTCCAAGTCAGGTCTTTTACTGGATTTGAAAGGCATTATATAGAATAAATAACCATTGTCACCGTAGCAGACTCTACCTCAGGCACTGTTTTTTTCAGTGGAATTTTAGTTTTATCGTGGTAGAAAATAGCATCTGCAATTTGAACTGTATTTATTATTAATGCTCAACTAAGGCAAATAGGGCAAAATGACATTTCTAATTTCCTTATCAGCTAATTGTACTCCAGTACATGGTCATTCCGTCAATTTTGGATCTAACGTAGGAAAGGTGCGGTTTATTAATTGTGAATCTTTGGATTTTCAAAGAAAACTAGAGGGTCAGATCTCTGGCCTAAAGGGTCAGATCTCTGGGGCAGATTTTTACACAGTGTGGTGTGTGCCTGGACTGTGCTGCCAGGGCTTGTGGTGGAGATAAATACGATACTGACATTTAAGAGGCTTTTAGATAGGCACATGAATATGCAAGGATGGAGGGATACAGATCACAGGCAGATAGAGAAGATTAGTTTAATCTCACATCATGTCTGGCACTGACATTGTGGGTTGAAGGGCCTGTTCCTGTGTTGTACTGTTTCATGTTCCAGGCTGTTTAATGTTTATAGTAATGTTTCATTGTTGAATATTAGTCCTTTATGACTGTGGATTGAGATTACAAAAGAGATGCCACTAAGGTAATCCCCAGTGAAAAAACACGATTGGACAAGGTGTTTTTTAACATGCTTGTCTACCTCCAAATAGGCTTTTGCAGAAATACAAACACGAATCTCTGGTCTTTTTGACCAGGGATAGTGATGATAGAAGGAAATCACAGCATTGTAGGTGAGAGGAAATTATATTTTCTCCCTAATCACCTCATATTGAATTATGAATATGGTGTGGGGGATTTATTGGAAATTTATGCTAAACAGAAACATTCTTAGGGAAGGACCTCAGGAGATGTGTTGGTGGGGGGTTAAGTGAAGAAATGTTGGTGGAAGTGATTTTGTTTCCTCCTATATTTAGAGTGAGGTACTAAAGGAAAAAGCAAGGGATTGTTTTTTTTCTCATTTCGGAAGATGATTGGATATTTGTCATGTTAATTTGATCAGAGAAATGGCTTGCTTGTTGTCCAACAAATAAACCATAAAATGTAGTTTTATTATGAGGGGGGGGGGGGAGAGAGCAGCAGATGGATTTAATGGAGCAGGGAAGGTTACATTGAGAGCTGGTGGAAGTATTCAAATTATCAAGGCATTGTGGAGTTGAGAGTAAATTGTAAAAGTTTTTTTTCCACAGGTGAATGAGCAAAAATGGAGAAAAAGTGCTGAAACGGTAACTAAGGTTATTCAAAGAATATTGTCCTTGCAGGGCAATATAACAATGTTATTCAAGAAAGAAATTAGATTGAAAACTTGAATAGAAATGTTGATAGGTATTGGGGATAGTTTGAGAAAATGGCTCAATCGCAAAAAACTTTTACTGTGGGACCATCTGTCTGATTCATTGACTAGACCTTTTTACGAAAAAAACAGTTGCCATTGACCTGGAATTATTTTCAAATTCAGCAACACTTTGCACACAAAAAGAAAGAATGAAAGATTTGCCTATATTTAGGGCTTGAACAATCTCAGATTGTTCCAAAGTGCTTTATAA
Source organism: Leucoraja erinaceus (assembly GCF_028641065.1). NCBI lineage: Eukaryota > Metazoa > Chordata > Chondrichthyes > Rajiformes > Rajidae > Leucoraja > Leucoraja erinaceus. The sequence goes on along the minus strand of NC_073391.1, from coordinate 25,143,236 downwards.
CCATTGCTGTCCCTTATGATTGCCTGTAATGCACAAGAAAGGCTGATCAGTTGTGCAGGTGAATTTATTTTTATTCTGCTATCAGGAAGCAAGCATTGTAGTTTAGTCATATGGCATTTTTGCAAAATATGCAATACACTGTATTGTAAATAAAATTGTAATTTAGCATTTTGTCCCCAATACTTTATTAATTTGACATTTTGTACCTTGGTAGATGTTATCACTTTCTGATTCTCCTTCCTGACAAAAGTTGTTTTGGGACTGTTTAAAGCAAATCTGCAAGTGACAAGGCTGAATCCTTGAGTACACCAGATATAGCAAACATGTGGCTATCAAAGGCAGATGGTTATTCAAATTTAATATTTGTGTGGCAGCTGTTTCCTGGCTTCAGAGCTCTGCTTCCTGCAGTGTTTTGTAAAGGTAATAATGGATACATTGCTTTGTTTCAGGACCTGGAGTCCATACAAAAGGTCCTGCTGAAGTAAAGGCAGACATGCATGAGGGTGTGTGGGGTTTCTAGGTTACTATCTTTTTAATCTAAATGGTGTATTTATTGTCCAGTTGCCCAGAGTGTATCATTGTACATAAGATGAATCTTATGCATCATCAAAATATTTTTCCCATCCAAACTTACCTTTTTTTCCACGTTCAATTAAAATTGTGAACAATGTTACAACTATATTACAGTTTGTGTATAAATGGTCCTGTGTTCTCTCTCCACCTTCCCCATCGAACACAGAAATTCATAGAACATGAACAACGCAGAAACATACCCTTCGGCCCACAATGCCTATGCCGAACGGTGCCCTTTTAACTAATCTCCCCTGCCTGCATCTCCCTCTATTCCCAATATATTCATATGCCAATCTAAAAGCCTTGTTAACATCATTATCATATCTGCTTCAACCATCACCGCAGGCAGCACGTTCCAGACACCCACCACTTTGTGCAAAAAAAAAAAACGTGTTCCGCACATTTCCTTTACCTCCTCTCTCTGACCTTAAAGCTATGCCCACTCGGCTTTGACATTTACACGCATGGAAGAAGGTTTGCACTATCTATGGTTCTCATCATATCATATACTTATTAAAACTCTGATCTTGTTGTGTCTGTGTATATGTGTGTATATGTGTGTGTCTTTACATCTTCGTGAAAAAACTACGCAGTAACGATAACATTTTTACAAATTCCAGTTTACATTTTTCCCGTCAAGGCCGGGATCACCTTATCTGAACATTTCATGCTTTATTTCTCGACATTACTGAAAATGTTAAAAAAAAATATCAAGACTTTAATTGAAGCAATGTTTTCGAGGAGCCATGATGGTACCTCCGATAAAGCCGCCGCCGATGGGACAAAGATGAAGTCGGGACTGGAGACTGCAGAGACCGAAATGATAGAGAAGAATCAGACACCTCAGCTCCAAAAGGCAGCAAACACCCCACGGGTTATTCACACACCCCCACCCCCGGGGTCATTCACTCTTCTTCCCCCCCCCCGGGATTTTTACACCACCCGCACCGCCGAAGAAGACGCCGCCGATGTGACAAAGATTGAGTCGCGGCCTGCCCGGAGATGAAGTCGGGGCCTGGAGTGGAGACTGAGGCGGGCAAAATGACAGAGAAGAATCGGAAACCCCAGCTCCAAAAGGCAGCCAACACCCCCCTACCTCTCTACCCCTCCCCCTCCCCTCTCCCCCTCCCCCCTCTCTACCCCCTCCCCCTCTACCCCCCTACCTCTTTACCCCCTCCCCCCTCCCCTCTACCCCCTCCCCCACCCTCTTTACCCCCTCCCTCTATACCCCCCCTACCCCTCCTCCCTCTCTGCCCCTCCTCCCTCTCTACCCCCCCCCCTCCATCGCTAGGGCGTGGGTGAGTATTGGGACCTATGGGTGAGTGGTGGAGCATTGCATTCGGGAACTAGCTCTCCCCTGTGATGCCGTGTGCCCCCCCCCCCACCCCTCAATCTCTACACCCTCCCTTTCCCTCTCTACCGCCTCCCCCTCCCTCTCAACCACCCTCTCCCTCTCCAGCCGTGCCGGCGCAGTTGGGGCTATGCATGAGTGGATAGGGCGGGGGATGGGGTAAAAGGAGCAAATGAATAATATTAATATAATATCAAGGGGGTGATGGTTACTGTGTATGATGCCGCCGGGTCTAGTAATTTTATAAAGTTCTGTTAGGTCTCCCCTCGGCCAGCGACACTCCTAAGAAAATAATCCTTAAATTTCCCCCATCCCTCACTGAGTTGCACAAGTGACAATTGATTCTGTAATCTGGAGCAAATAAATAAACTGCTGGAAAAACTCACGGGGTGAGCAATACATGCACCCCAAAACATTGGCCATCCCTTTTCCTCCACAGATGCTGATCTTCCAGCAATTTATTTTAGTTCTTTTCGACGGTGAACTCTCAAAACATCCTGCCCTGATGGTGTACCTGCCCATATTCTCAAACCCTGCACAAACCAACTAGCTGGAGCTTTCACTAATATCTTAAACCCCTTACTGCTGACGTCCGAGGTACCCATCAGCTTTAAAAGGACATCCATAATACCAGTGCCCAAGAAGAACAAGGTAGCATGCCTGAATTACTGCACTGGTCCATTTTGATATCCATTTTGAGGAAGTGTGTCGAGTGGTTGGTTAGGATGCAAATCAATTCCTGCTGGAATGGCAGAAGTGACCAGGACCCACTTCAATTCACCTATTGTCACTACAAATCGACAGCATAAGCGATATCGCTGGCTCACCACTCTACACTCTGCCACTTTGGACAACATGGACATTTACTTCAAGCTGTTTTTAATCTACAGCTCAACATTCAACAACACCGTTTAAACTCATCGTAAAATACTGAAATGAATCTCTGCTCCTCCCAGTGCAATTTGATCTGCTACTTCCTCATTTGCTCTTCTCAATCAAGTCAAGTCAAGTCGAGAGAGTTTATTGTCATGTGTCCCAGATAGGACAATTAAATTCTTGCTTGCTGCAGCACAACAGAACATTGTAAGCATAAATACAGAACAGTTCAGTGTGTTTATATAGCATAGACCATATATATACACATAAATAAACAAATATAGTGCAATAGGCTGTTGTAGTTCAGAGTTTGTTTGATGGCGAGTTTAATAGCCTGATGGCTGTCGGGAAGAAACTGTTCCTGAACCTGGATGTACCAGATTTCAGGCTCCTGTACCTTCTACCTGATGGCAGCGGAGAGATGAGTGTGTGGCCAGGATGGTGTGGGTCCTTGATGATGTTGGCAGCCTTTTTGAGACTGCGATAGATCCCTTTGATGGTGGGGAGGTCAGAGCCGATGATGGACTGGGGGTTGATTGGCAACACCACTTCCTCCTCACTGGCTCCAGGGACACCTCAGGGTTGCATGCTCACTCTCTCTGTACCCTTGGATTGTCCAGCTAGACATAGCCCCAACGTCATCTTTAAATTTGCCGTCAATACCATTGTTGTACAAAGAAAGTTCACCAATGCCTCAACCTCCTCTGACGTTTGTGGAGATTTGGCATGTCACCTAATACTTTATCAAACTTCTGCCAGTGGAGAGTATACTGAATGCGTCACTGCTTGATTCTGAAATTTGAACGCTCAAGTAGTCTTATATCTTCCCTCAGTTTTCTTTTAGCACAGGGAGTGTTGACATCTGCTGCTAAAACCAATGCTTCATTTTAAATTGACGCGTTTCTAATTTGATATGTAGTTTACAGCCAAAGTGTTAATTTTAATACTATGAAAACAATAGTTATTACATTTGTTTTGACAGTTTGCTACTTATGATGCAAATTTTTCATTACTGTTTTATTTGTATCTCTTGAAGATTGATCACCGACCTGATTGAGCTATTGTTTGTCTTTAATTTAACTCAGATCAGGAATATTATCAATTCACTTGCGTTATTACAAAACCTTGTTCTGAAGATATTAATCTTATGTGTGGTCACTGGATGATAAATGGCCAGAGTTATGCAGATCAGCTTCCTGATATTTGAACGCAATTGGGATATTTCATCCTTTTCATTGTGATTTTATCAATGTGGCTGGTAACATTATAAAGCCAGGCCCGAGACACGTCATAAAACCCTTGTTGGTAATTGGAAGTGGCAGTGTGCTGCTGTTTATTTGCCTCCCGGTGACTTGTACCCTATAAACCATGCTCAAATTGATCTGACATATAGTATTGGAGGAAATTAGCTTCTAACCACTGACTGCAAAATTCTCTCATCTTTTAAGCACCATGTGCCTTAATTCAAAAACATAGTTTCAGTGATTTGTTGCAGAAACAAACATCGGCGATTGTATTCAATCAAGGCGGCAGCAATTAGAACAGAGGTAACCTGATAATTGTAGAATGGTTTGTACACTTCAAGTGTTCTGATGCACAAGATTTTATTCAAGCCTGTTGGATGCAGGGGGTGGAGGATGGATGAGTCACACTTTGATAATTTTGGATGTGTGCTTGTGTACTTGACAATTGAGCATTGAAATGAGATGATATTCAATGCACTGAAAACATTACGTGTTGCATTGGGGCCTACCGATGCTGTGTAATTTTATTGACAAAACTAAATTATTGATATCACATTAGTTCGGAGTTAAGTGTTTACTTGTACTCTGAAGAATTTCCTATATCAAAGTGGAAGGAACGGATTTAGTTTAACTTCGCTTTTAACGTTATCCCTATTTTGCTTGGGTAGTTTACACCCCAGCGGTATGAACATTGACTTCTCCAATTTCAGGAAGTCCTTGCTTCCTCCCTCCTTCCCCTCCCCTTCCCAGCTCTCCCACAGCCTACTGCCCCCACCCCCACATCAGTCTGAAGAAGGGTCTCGACCCGAAACGTCACCTATTCCTTCTCATCTATTCCTTGCCTCGCCCACTGAGTTTCTCCAGCATTTTTGTCTACCTTCGATTTTTCCAGCATCTGCTGTTCTTTTATCAGTACTTTTTCTATTTTTTTTCTATTCCTCTGCAATAAATGACATTCTCCAGATGTGTTTTCCCAAATAGGCAGCTATTGACCGATTTTGCTGCAATGTATATTGCAGCATTTATCATGTTTAGATCCATGTTTCCATAGATATACGTTGGAAATTAGGTTCTGGATCACCAAAACTATTCCTCAGATTCTGTACACCAGATGCGCAATCAGACCTAACTCCTCTTTCCTTGAGAATTATGTAAAATCAAATTTTGCACCAGTTAGGCTTAAATAAATTACATGGTCCCTTCATCCATCAAGCCATCATAGAGTTTCTGAATGGTGGCTCCCTCCAATTTCTAAAGAAAGTCTGTTTAAAATTGCAACGATGACCTGGTAATTGCTGTTACCCAACCTTTCTCCCAGGGTGGAAATGTCACATACAAGAGGACATAGCATTAAGATTAGAGAGGGAAATTTATAGGTGATATGCATTGTAATTGTTTGTTACACAGAGAGTGTTGGTTTCCTGGATTGCACTGCCAAGGTTGTGACAGAAGCAGAAGTGTTCATGGTGTTCAAGAGATAGGCACTTGGATATGCAGAGAATGAAGGGATGTGGATCATGTCCATGCAGAGGAGATTGTTTGACACAGGCATTTTGGGCTAAAGGGCCGATTCCCTTGCTATGTTCGTGTTCTAACATGCTTTTTATTATCAAATGCCACTGTTACTGAGTATATTTTAATTTTTGCTGCGCCTGTTAATCAGCCTTCCCTTTCTATAATCCACAAAGCAATAAATCACACCTTTTAAAATATATATATTGGGTTACCCAACTCTGCAAGAAGGCAAGTGTACGAAATAAAATTAGCAATTCAACACCTTTTGGCATCTTTAAAACATGAAGACATAACAATAAGCTTTTATTGCAGAATCAAATCCAATGTGAAAAAGGGTAACCTCATGAAAGAAACCTCATGAAAGAATGTAAGAGTAAAGGAAACGTCAAATTGCAAAGAATAAGACATTCATTTTGTGAGATGTTTGAAATTTATTTTATTTCCATTTACTTCAATATTTTTATCATTTGGGAGCATTTCAACCAAGCATATTATAACTCCCTGCAGTCATGGAATCTCTTGCGAGAGGCAAATTCCTCCGCTCTCTATCCCCAGACTACATTGTAAAATTCATCCATGGTGTAATCATCCCATTGAGCATGCAAACATTAACTGTTAAATTCCTTACCGTTTCAATTGATCCAATTTCCACCAACTTTTCCGGTTTCCGAAATATATGAATCTAAACAAGGTCAATAGCAAGTGAAGGTAGACTTCAAAAATGAGTGACTACTGTGGTGGTTTGAAACTTCAACTGAGAGTCCAAAGTGAAAATACAGACTTCGATGGGCTCCAAAGGGCAGATTTACTGCCATGACGCAGATATTATCTATCTATCTATCTATATCTATATATATATAAAACTCAAATCAGTCCGCCTGCCGCCGTCCGGCGTCCGCCGCGCGTTTCTTCCTTTGATTCATTGCCACGCCCAATCCAGACGCTCAATCCCAAAGGGTAGATTTTCGCTTTCTGCCATGATTTCATTTCGTCAGTTGATACATGTTTTCTATCTATCCTATCTATATACCCCCAATATTTCAAAAAAAACTCAAATCAGTCCGCCTGCAGTACGGATCCCTTCCTGCCTTTCGATTCGTTGACGGCTGCTCATTCCTCAGCTTCTGCAACTTACTTCGAAACAATCAGTTGCAAGACAGACGAACACTGAAAATTTTTGGGGGATCACACCTGCAGCAGCAGACCCAGGGACTTTTTTATATAAAAACTCAAATCAGTCCGCCTGCAGTACGGATCCCTTCCTGCCTTTCGATTCGTTGACGGCTGCTCCTTCCTCAGCTTCCAACACACTTCGAAACAATGTTGCAAGACAGGAACACTGAACTTTTCACTGCTGCAGCAGGCAGGGATTTTTTCTAAAGAGGCAGGGCAGTGCTGGAATCTTACTTGAGAACGGCTTCAGTTCCATTGGAGGAGATGGGTGCATGGTGGAATATTGGGTTGGGGGATCACACCATTGGGGGAGCAGACCCAACGGGTCTGCACTTGGTCTAGTTATTTTTAAAATTATTTTCCCAACTGTCTTACCTATAAATAAATGTTGTAATACATTTTAAGGTGAGGATACTAATCAAATTGTGTGGTGTTGTTTAGAACCTAATGTCATCACGTCACAATATGAGAATGAAGTTGCAAAGCCAAAAGCAATTTGGAATAAAACGGCAAAGTTCCATGAATTGAACATGAGCCATTTTTTAACTATTATTAAAATATTATGCACAGCAAATAAACTTCCACGTGCTTGAATCTTTGTAGTCCTTTTTAAGAGATTTTCCCTAAACCATAAATACTCCTAAAAGCCCAACCAGGCAATTTTACTCTCAGATCAGAACCCGTAGGAAAGAAAAAGTGACATAAATCAATATTTTACATTTTCTTCGTTTTTGTAGGGCAGAATATTGTCGTTGCTGGAGATGAAGACTAAAAGGTGTCAGCGTTTAAGAGCTCTTGAGTGCGAGTGACATCAGTATTTCCAGTAATCTGTTTTCCTTAAAATGATCATACATGGTGGCTGGGATTTGCCATTTACCTGGCCCTGACATTATGGGCACAGCTTGATGCAACCTCTTGAGCACCCAACACATTTTACTCCTTCATTCAATTCCTATAATTGCTTCTTAGTCAAAATGTAGCAGCAATTTTTGATAATTGTAGGACATTTTTATTTCTTCACATGTCACAGATAATTCCTCATCTACCACAGCTTCATGAAACAGCACATTTTCTTTCACATTGTTGTAGGGTATAATGTTCCAGATCACTGAACCTTTCTAATTTTCCCTAATGTAGATTCAAACTGTGTATTTTGGCTTCACATGGCACCTTTGTGTTTTGTATTTTGATTATAGTCTCTCGCATTCTTATCCGGTACTTGTGAACATACATTATATATTTTTCTGTTTGTACTTTTTATTTATACAGTATATAAATAAAAGGTCTGTAAAGTATTGATGCAGCAAAACCAATACATATATCTATCAGCTGGTTTTGTAATGGGATTTGAAATGTTAAATGTAACTAACTATCAATATTTTATGTGCCGCTATTTATAAATACACACACACACAATTACTCATGAATGCATGTGCAAGCACTCACAACTCTCCAATTCATTTGCTGATATAGCTTGATGTAGGTCAAGTTTCAGTTTGCCAGGGCTAGTTGTCTCAGAGATGCCATTATTGCCTTGGTCCATGTGCAGACAAAGGAGCTAACTCCAGGCTTAGGGGAGAAGTGACTGCTCTTGACATCAAGATAACATCTAGGTATTGCCTTGTGAGTTTCGCTTACATCGGTTGTTTCGACAATACTCGACTGGACACCTGGGTTGGTTTAAACGTATTCAGCAGGAGTCTTTACACAGGTTAGCAACCGAGCAAAGAGTCAAGCTCTAGACCTTTATTTGTAATACCTTATATACTTTAATGCTACGGTTTATCACCTCCCATATTACCCAATCAAGCAACAGACACGTACGCAATGGTCAGGATAACAGGTACGTACATATAAGGAGATGTTATTTAGTGGAACAATACTAGAGCTAAGACAGGTACATTCCTCAGCCTTCCGGGCGCGGCGGTTTGTATATTCTTCAGACTTCTGAGCGCGGCGGCTTGTACATTCCTCAACCTTGTCAGACGAGTGCGGGTAATACCCTAGTCGCGAATATGCAGTAACAGCAGGACAATGTGTATTTCTCCTGACTACAACTTCCTGAAACCTACAGCTACATTTTCAGCAACTTTGGTCAGCAGCCATTTTCTGTTTTATTCCAGTCCACCTGGCCAAACCATTTTACCTTCACGGAACAATCTTACAGCGTTTATTCAAGATTTACATTCACAGCCTTTGCACACTCTCCCATACTTTCAGCATTACAGGGGTTACAATTGACCAAAAACAGCTCATCCGTCTGCATAAATACTCAGGCTACAAGAGCAGTTCAGACCTGTAAGGCACTCGCTCAGAACCTTACCGCCACGTACATCAGGAACTTAATGAAGCATTCAGCACTTACCTGAATACGCTCAGCTCCAACAGCACGGATTAATATGAGACCACCCAAAGCCAAGAAGGCCACTTGTCAACTTCAATTCCTTCTCCATGTGTTCACTCCCTCTGTGAACCAAGCTGTAAAAATCTCTCCAGTTGTGTACCCAGTTTAGCATATCAGTACCTTTCAAAATGCGCAACCTCCATCACCAATAAACACATGCCAAACAAGTTCATAGGATATTGTCATCTTGTTGCCCTCTTTTTTTTGTTTTTTGTTAGAAGTACAATAATGTGGTACCACAGTACCTAATACTTGTTGACATATTACATTTAATATACAACTTCTCATTTTTAATTTAATAATAAAACAGGAATAAGGAAGAAAAGAATAGAAAAGGAGAGATTGACATAAAGTGGTGCGTGAAATAGAAAGATAGCCCGAAAGAAGAAAGAAGTAGAAAGAGAAAGAGAAAGAGATGAAAGAGAAAAAAAAAAGGAGAAAGGAGATTGAAAGTGATACAGGTGCACAACCTTTTATCCGAAAGCCTTGGGACCAGACACTTTTCGTAATTCAGAATTTTTCGGCTTTCGGAATGGAAGATTTTTAGCGTAGATTTTAACGGCTGGCTCAGTGGTAGAGTGCTCGGCTCGTATCCACAAGGTCGCGAGTTTGCGCCTCGATCCCGGCAGTTACTCGATCGCGAGTTTGAGTCTTCAATGTAGTTTTTTCTTGCAGAATAGGAGAGAATAGGGAGGGTTAGGCTGGGATCATACTCTGCGAGATGATCTTAGTGCGGGAGACAAGTGTAGGAGAGGTGTACTGACTGTGTGGGCAGAACTTTGGAAGTGATTGCCCACCATTCTCAAAAGCCGCTGTGTCTCCCTGTCCCTCCAACTCCAGAGGAATCCGCTCCCCGATGGGCCGCTACAGCGACAAGTGGCAGTTCGCCCACAGCCCGAGCTGCGCCCCCTCATCCGCAACCCGGGTTCCTCTGGAGTTGGAGCGGGGCTGGGCTAGAGTTGTTGCTGGCTGTGAGTCTCCGGGATCTCTGTGCTTGCAGTGGGCCTGGGGGTCGGTGGCCCAATGAGGGGGCGCAGCTCGGGCTGTGGGCGAACTGCCACTTGTCGCTGTAGCGGCCCATCGGGGAGCGGCTTCTGGTGGTCCTGACGTCTCTCAGCTCCTGTCCAGGGGGATGGCCGGAGACGTCAGGACCAACAAGAACCCGCTCCCCGATGCGCCGCTACAGTGACAAGTGGCAGTTTGCCCACAGCCCGAGCTGTGCCCCCTCATCCGCAACCCGGGTTCCTCTGGAGTTGGAGCAGGGCTGGGCTAGAGTTGCTGCTGGCTGTGAGTCTCTGGGATCTCCGTGCTTGCAGTCGGTGTCCCGTTGGTCCTGACGTCTCCGGCCACCCCCCTGGAATGGAGCTGAGACTGGGAACTGTACCGCCCTTGCCCCCTCCCTCTGCAACTGCAAACAACCCCACAGTTCCCAGTCTCAGCTCCTGTACAGGGGGGTGGCCGGAGACGTCACAGCCCGAGCTGCGCCCCCTCATCCGCAACCCCAAGACCAAGACGTACCTTGCACACCATCAGCTTCTGTCCCTATGGGGAGCGTGTTCCTCTGGAGTTGGAATGGGGCTGGGCTGCTGCTGGCTGTGGGTCTCTGGGATCTCCGTGCTTGCAGTGGGCCTGGGGGCCGGTGTCCCGTTGGTCCTAACATCTCCCGTGACTGGCACTGACCTGCTGACAACTCCGACGTGAAGACAGTGCAAAGCCCCCGCGCCGGTGCAATGGGCGGGGAGCTGGAGAGGGGAAAGAAGGGGTCACACACATGGCTGGGAAGCAGAGGGGTGTAGGTGGGGTGAAACTGAAGGGAGCGACAATCTGCTGCTGCCTGCCCGCTGAGTTAAAAAGTTCCCACGCAAGACTCACTGTGTATCGTGAGTCTACCGTGGGAACTTTTTAACTCAGCGGGCAGGCAGCAGCAGATTGTCAATTATTAACCCTCCTGCGCAATATACCCTCACCTTCTCTTTTATGAATGGGGATTTAGTTCCCCTTTCTTCGAGGACCGACCGGAGGTTCCACTGTCACCTCTGCGGGCCGCCCTCGGTGAACGTCTTCAAGGACCTTTCTTCAAGGACCAAAAAAATGGCCGCTATTCGGAGCTTTTCGTTATTTGGAACTTCGGATAAAAGGTTGTGCACCTGTATACCTATTTAATGTTCCTGGCCACCCGTCACCTGATTCTGAAACATTTTATTTCTATGGTTGTGTTGCACCATATGCTTGTAAGAAGTCGATAAAAGGAGACCAAATCAATAAGAATTGGTCTACTGTACCTGCTAGAAGGAGTCGCATTTCCTCAAGATATGCCGTTTCCGACATATTTGAAATCCACATTTTGAGCGTTGGTGTTGGCGCATTTTTCCAAAATTTAAATATGAGTTTTTTTGCCATTATCAAACCATAACTAAGCAGAGATTTTTGAAACGTATTTAGCTTATTCCCATCTTCCATGCCCTCTTAAAATCATAAATATTCATATTGCCATTCTTTCGCTGTAACTGGGTCTATATCATAGAGCTCCATACCCAAATTAATTGTGACAGTGCTTTCAATGGAAGGACTGCAGCAATTCAAGAAACTGGCTCTCCACCTTTTGTCAAGGGGGAGTTAAAAATGAGGAATAAATGGAATAGTACAGCACAGGACCAGGCCCTGACCCCTGCCCTTTATAATTTTACTAGACTAAGTGGGACCCGATGGGTCCCAGTCACACGGGAGGCCTGGTCCCCTAACGCAACCCATTCCCCAACGGGGAGTGAACTCAGAGAAAACACGGAGAAGAGCCATGGGGGAGAGGGGGGCATCACCGGGGAAGGGGGAAGAAGTCAGCGAGGGGGAACAGAGGGGTAGTGGCTGGAATTGACAGTGGGATGGGAACTCACAGTGGGCGCCGGGCGCTGGTTGTTCTCCGCCGGGATCAGAGTCTCCGCTTTCTGTTTGGCAACATCGGCAACATCTCCGACTCCGGGCTGGGCTGGGTCTCCGACTCTGAGCTGGGTCTCCCACGCTGGGCTGGGCTGGGTCGGGTCTCCGACGCCGTGCTGCTGCTTGGGCCTGGGCTGCTGCTTGGGGGGCGGGGCTACTGCTTGGGCTGCGCTTTGCTGCTTTGGGTCCCTTCGAAAGTCCGTTTGAAAACCTCCGCCGGCAATCCTCAGCTCCAGTAAAGACGCGATGGCGCAGGAAGGGGCGAATAGCCCCGGGGAGTGACAGGGGAAGAGCCTAATCCTGACTGGCAGGAGAAAAGATCGATCTGCGCACGCGCATTTTTTAAGATTTTTAAATCTCGTTAACTTTTACGACATTCGGAACGAAACTTGGTGTATTCGCAGCTTAGGAGAACGGTGAGTGAACTGGCAAAAAATCCTAGCGCTATCGCAAACTGTTTTTTCGTAAATAGAAAGACTGCCAAACCGGAAGATAACAAAATCAGAGTTTTAGTAATGTATAGCTAATCTATCAGGTCGTCCCTCAGCATCTGATGCTCCAGAGAAAACAATCTTCGTTTGCCCAACAACTTCTTATAGCTAAGATTCTCTTACCAAAGCAGCATTCTGATAAACCTCAAATGCACCCTCTCCAAAGCCTCCACATCCTACTGTAATGTGGTGACAAGTACTGCAATATTCCATGACCTAACCAAAGTCTTATAAAGCTGCACCATGACTTGCCAATATTAATACAGTGGCTGATTAGGAAGGCAAGTATGCTGCATGTTGCCTATACCATCCTGTCAACTTGCATTGCCACATTTAGACAACTCTAGCTTAGATCTCATGATCCCTCGATACATCAGGACACTAAGGGTCCTGCTATTTATTGTTTACTTTCCTCTGACATTTGACCTCCCTAAGTGCAACACCATACACTGTCCGGATTAAGCTCCACCTGCCAATTCTCTTCCCGGATTTCTAATTGATCTATATCCTTTGACCAACTTTCTGCATTATCTGCAGCTTTGCCAATTTTTGTGTCATCTGCCAACTTACTAATCAGCCCGCCTACATTTTTGTCCAAATCATTTCTATATATCCATAAACAATAGAGGTTCCAGCACTGATTTCTGTTTGACACCACTGTTTAACTTCAATGAGAACGCCACTACCCTCTGTCTTCAATGACCAAGCCAATTCTGAATCCAGTCTAGAACGTCTCCGTAGCTCCCAAGTGTCATCACCTTCTGGATCAGCTTACCACGAGGGACCTTATCGAATGCTTTACAAAAAGTCCATGTAGATCAGTATTTTTTTTTTAAATTCCACTACATAAAGCCTTCCTATTGCATCCCACATCTGGAAAATGAATTCAAAAAGGAAGTCTGCAAAGTGTGGACAATATTATTAACATTTCAAGCTAACCTATTTGCTGTAAAAAATACTCCCTTCCTGGGAGAATTGTAAATCCACAGCCATCTTTTTCTCCCTCAACCACTTATTTGTTATGGCTGTGCCTGCTGATTCCTAACAATCTTGTCCCAATTTTACAAAAACATAAGACGATTTGAGAATTAGAAATTTGTGTACAGTAATTTAGAAATTGAATTGTGCATTGATTAACATTGAAATGTTAAATGTAACTAAATCAATATTTTACATGCCCCTATTTATAAACACACTTTGGATATTTTTATGCAGTCATGTTTTAGAGGTCTCACAAAATTGAATGTAAAAATGAATATTATCAGTGATGTTCTGTAACATTTATGGAACATAATGTGGCCATGTAGCATCTGTGTCTAAAAATGCATTCATTTTTACTTTCAATCCCTCTCACAAATTGTGCCCTGTTGAAACAGAATATACCAAGAATTCTGATGAAAAATGAACTTTCTGTATCTCCACATCAGCATTCAGAATCAGTCCTGGTCTGTGATCAAGAGCTCTGTCTCAGTGCTATAGCCAGGAGTGCTTGTTAAGGTCCAATTCCAAGATGAAAGGTATGATTAGCTTATGGTGTGTTTGCTCTTCAGGCCTGCAAAAGGTTATTGCTTCCCGTAATTGTGCCTGCTGCATGTCATGATGTGTTCACCATATCAGCTAATCATTGGCGTTTAATTACCTTATTGTATCTCCATGCTTGTAGTAATCTTAGAGCAATGGTGTTGATCTGCACTGAAATAGAACTGATTTTAAAATTTGGTGCACTTATTTTACCACATTTTTTAAAAACTCTCCTTTTAAACACAATATGTTCTAGTTAGAATGGAGCTTTGGATTTCATAGAGGATGAGATTGTACTCATTCCTGTAAGATGTATTCATTAATTTTCTGGCATCTCTGATGTGACGCTCTCTTATCAATCTTAAAAAGATGGTGGAAATCTGCCAGCTTAAATTGCTGCTCACCTGCAGATTTTGGGTCTTTCAGTGTCTGAAGATTGAGTTTCAGGAATTAAACCCAGTGATCTTGAAGGAACGGTGGTGATACATTTCCAAGTCAAGATGATGTATAAAGACACGAAGAACTGCAGATTCAGGTTTTCATAATACGACGCAAAGTACTGAGGTAACTCAGCGGGTGAGGCAGCATCTCTGGAGAACATGGAAAGGCAATTTCAGGTCTGGACCAAATACAACCCTCCCTTCACCCTTTTCCCCTCGCTTTTCCCTGTTCCCCGTCTGAATTCACACCCATTTCTCCTCTTCCACTCTCCCCTTCCCTTTCACATATATTCCTTCCTGGCTTCATAATTCTTACCTCTTCTATCCTTCCTCAGACTCGTCCTGATCCAAAACGTCACTGATCCTTGGTCTCTATGGATGCTGCCTGACCCACTGAGTTACTTCAAAACTTTGTGTCTTTTCTTGTGAAATTTATTTGTGCTGAAACTGATTCTGAAGCATAATGAAGTTACTATCATTTTTAATTTGCTCAATGTATGCTGCCGTTGAGCACTTCACTCCAAAATGAAACCCCAGTGGGAGTGTAATGCTGCTGAGACCCAGGCAACAGCCAGCACAAAATAGCAAGTGCTTTTTACCATGTACAGAGTAATATGGTCAAACAAATGAAGCCTTGGAAAAGAAGATGGAAAGGTGTGCACATTTGAACAATATTCAAATATTCTAACAATGTACAGGTGTCATTCCAGATGTCCCTTTTACTGTCCACCTATTCTTTTTATCCTGTCATTTTGTTGAATTTAGACTTTATGCTGTAGTAACCCTTTTCTTCAACCTCCAACTGTTGATCATTCATAGTATTGTCAAGGAAATGTAGTTCACTTCAAACTTGTCATCCTAGTCTTCCCTCGGGCAAAGTTATGCTATAAGACTGAGATTATCAGCAACTAATTAGTCACGGATGACCTGAGTGGGTTACACTTTGGCTTTACTTTGCTCTCCAGTTGGAGAAGTTATATGCCAGCTCAATCTCACTGTTTTGGCAGCTTGAAGAGTGGCCAGGAACTTTACCAATGGAATGCGATTACATGGGTTGAATTCCGATTATCGGACAGGCCTCACGAAGAGCTGCTTGCTGATGCATCATTAGAAGATTTTCAAATCAGACGTCATGATCCATTGCACTTGTATGTAAAATGAGCTTTGGTTGCTGCACACACAAATTATGGAATACCATGTGCATTTGTTTGAATCCAAAACTGCTTTCTGTCAGTTCAAACCGATGCCCTTTTAACCTGCTCCATTAACTGTACATCAGCAGTCAATCATTAAAACATTGCTGGGAATGTAATTATTCACTGAATCATTCCCATCCATGAGCTAACATTCCTTTAGAGATCATGAAGTCCCTTTTAGTACTTCCATGTTCCTGTTTTTTAATAAATTTTGCACATTACTTTGTGCAAACGACTGCTTTGTAATATTGAGAAAATCTTTAAAAGGATTCCCAAAGCCTGTAAGAGTGACCTATTGGTAAATATTGTCAAGCATTGAATTTAATGGCTATACGCTTCTAATTTCCTACATCTCAACAGAGATCACTCTTCAAAATTTCCTACAAAGGGGTTTGGGACATCCTGAAAGGATCGTGAGTGGCATTCTATACCTAAAGGTCTTGGTTTTAATTATGCTCCTTGCAGCAGTGAAACTATCTGTTCAGACCATGATGTCTATCCATTCATAACAATATCACAGCTGAACCAGCAGTTATTAATCATTCTTTGTTTTTTTATAATTCTGATGATGATGATGGGGTGGTTCTGTCAGTACCATCACTTTTTTTTGCTATGAAGAGAAAATGCTGTATAGGCCTCGGCAAAATACCAGGTTGTGTGCCAAGATGCTTGCAATGGGGTTATGCAACAGGAAGTGTGCTGTTGGTTCCCACATGCTGTGAGGTGGTGAGAAATAAATTGCATAGGTTTTGTGTCTCCCTTCTGCTTATTGCGTCAGTCCTTTCTTGCACTGGTTATTTTCAAGTCAGACGTGACTTCTGACTTGATTCCAGCAGTGTTTTTTGTTGTAAATTGTCAGTGTGATTTTGATCTTTTAAGATGTTGGCACAGTCCAGAATAATGATGCACCAAACAGCCTCCTATCACGATGCTATATGCATTGGACAATTAATTTTTAGTAATTGGACGGGACCTCTTAGTTTTTAGAAATTTAATTTTAAAATAGAGTGTCTCAGTTGCATGGTAATATCTGGAACATATAAAAAAGTGACATGAAAAAAATATTTTGAATAGAGCACCTTTCCCAGCTCCTACAATGTCAGTAATGCTGAGTGGTATGACTGTAGTGTTTTTTTAAAAATTGGGCCTATGATATCTTTTTCAGGAAATTCCAAAGCACTTTTTTCCACAACAATTAGACACTGTTGTAATTTAGTTTTGGCATGATTGTCAATTATAGACTAATCATTGCTTCTAATTTAAGAACATGCTTGAAGTTATTTGTTCAATCTGTGGTCAATCTGATCTCACTATCAGGTGTCCCAAACCCTTTTCTATGCTTCTTTACAAGCCCATCAAGGTATAATTAGTGCAATTTTTATTAAAATCAAAAAGGTTTGTGCATTGGTGTAAATCTTTCCTTATTTCCAGTTGAATTTGGACAAGCAAAATAGGAAATCCAAAATTAAGAAAATCAAGAGATGCAAAAAATACTTAATCAGATGGTTCTGGTGAAAAGGCATTGGACTTGGAAAGCTAGGTCTGTTTTATTCTGCACTGCTGCCTACTGACCTGCTGAGTATTCAAACATCCTCTGTGAATTCATTTTCCCATACATTTAAAAACACTGTTGGTTGCCCATAATTACAGTTTTATAGTCTACATCTTGTCTTAATAAGATTGATATCCCAAATATAGAACAAAACAAGGTGCAAAATTTAACACCTATTTATTAGTACACACATTTTGCTCGTTTAAATAAATATATCAATTTTTAATTAATATATGTTCATTTTGTTGGTTTATTGAGCAAACTATGAATTTGTATTCAGCTAACTATGTTTTGGTGTGGTTATTTTGTATGTAGATTAGTTCTTAAAGTCATGGACCAGAGAAGAAACAATTGATACCCCTCTGGCTCTGAAATAACTATGCCATTGGTCCCTTATACAGTCACAGTCCTGCAAAGTTCTCCTTCTCAAATATATTTTTCCAACTTCTTTTTGAGTTGGACATTGAATGGTCACCATTTCAGGCAGTGCATTTCTGATCATAATGAATCACTGCTTAAGAAGAAAATCTTGTGATTCGTCTATTATGAACTCAGCAGGCCAGGGCAGCATCTGTGGAGGAAAATGGACAGATGACGTTTTGAATTGGGACACTTCTTTACTTGCCAGGTGAAACAAGGAACTGCAGATGTTGGTTTACAAATTAAAAGAAAAAATCTGGAGTAACTCAGCACGTCTGTTAGGATTCCTGAAGAACATGGATGTAATGCTTTGGGTCGGGACCCTTCTTCAGTCTGAAGAATGGACCAGACCTGAAAGGTCGCCTATCATAGTTTTCCAGGGATGCTGCCTGACCCGCTAAGTTACTCCAGCACTTTGTTTCTTTTCACATTACTTGCCAGTCGTTGCCCCACCGCTTCCCCTCACCACTTTCCTTCCTCCCGCTTTCTCCGCACTGCTCCATCAGTTTAAAGAAAGGTACGCCCATAAACACCATATGTCCATTTCCTTGCACTTATTCTTCCTGCTCCACCAATTTGTTTTATTGCTCAAGATTCCAGCTTCTGCAGCCTCTTGTGTCTCCATTAAATATTTGTTTTCTGGTTACCTATTTCAGTTCACACTGAAAATAGTTTATTCCAATCTATTAAAATCCTTTCTAAATTTGAGTTCCACTACTAAAACTCCCCTGTGCTTTCTGTGCAGCAGAGACCATTCTAGTTTTTATGTATATCTCTGCAGAACTGAGCAGTGTCACTCAATGATGTTGATGATAAGGAGCAGAATGGGATCATCCCTTCTCCATGGGATACACTTTTGTCCTCGGTTACGCTCAGATTATTTTAGTGTGAGCAAGTTGCACTCCACTTAGAAAATTCATTTCCACTATGCAATTAGCACACCGTCCATGTGCTCTGAAGCAGCTGTTTTGTCAGAAAAGGTTGAAGGAGACGTTTATTTGACCTGATGTGTAGGAAGGAACTGCAGATGCTGGTTTACACTGAAGATAGACACAAAATGCTGGAGTGACTCATGGAATGGGTGACGTTGTGGGTCTGAAGAAGGATCTCGACCCGAAACATCACCCATTCCTTCTCTCCAGAGATGCTGCCTGACCCACTGAGTTACTCCAGCACTTTGTGTCTATCGTCAGTGTTTGACTTGATATCAGGTTCAGTCAGACAGATGAGGGGGGTGGTGGCCGCAGGTTGATCCTCTTCAAGAAAGACTCTCTGAGGTAATACAGTTAAATCAAGAAAGGGAAAGGAAAAGTTGGAAATGGAGCAGATGAATGAGAATATTTAAGATTTCTAGGATCGACTTTTCTTTTCCAATTATCAGTTTCATGTGCTGTTCTGCATCATGTGACCAGGAGATAAATTCATTTATGTTGGAATGGGGAGTCGGTGAGAGTAGCTCCTGTGGGAAATGCTACTGGAAAGTAAGGCTTCCTCTGATGTAGTGTCTTGCTTACAATAACATTATATTGGATGAAAAGCAGTACAGCTACTCTGCCTCTCTCTCCATGCCACATCATTTCTATATGTTGAGCTATTACATATTTGTTGTATTAATGCTCTGATTAATGTTGGCATTTGCAGTAATTAGATTTGTCCTATTTAAAGAATGTATACAAAAACACACAGGGGAAAAAATGCACAAAATCATCAAACTGTTTTAGTGAAAACAGAATGGAAAATGTGATTTGTTGTTCTTGGACACAGTGTCATGTTCGCTGTGGCCAAGACATCTGGCATTATGGTGACAAACTATCATTACCGCTAATTGCAGAAAAGCTTCTCAATTAGTAATTAACATTTTTTTTTTGACAGGAGTAGCTGGAATGCCTTATTTTTTGATATGTGGCTCTTCCTATTAAAGTACATCGGTAGTCAAGACCTAATAGTAGCTGATTATTTTAAAATTATTCTTCATGCAACTTCAGCAAAACCAATGATGCTGGACGTTAAATAACACATTTAAATATACACTGTCATCATGAAAATGTATTTTAAGAAAATATATTCTCTTGCTAAAGCATTAAAGACCACCTTATTTTTCCCAGCCATAGTAATAGGATAACCCTTTTTTCCAGTACATTTAACATTACCCATCATAGACACGTAAACAAAAAACTTTTGACAAAACATTTGTGAATAGCATGAAGTCAACCACATATGAAATAATCACAAAAAATGTCACATCTTACTCTCACTCACACTTGTTCCCTCTTCCCTCCCCCGCCTCTCTCCCTCTCCACGCGGCTCTCTCTCCCTCTCCCCGCGCCTATCACCCCCTCTCCCCTCACCTCTCTCCCCATGCCTCTCTCCCCTCTCCTCACTCCCTCTCTCCCCCTCTCCGCGCAAATCGCTCCCCTCTCCCTACGATTCTCTCCCCGCGCCTTTCCCCCCTTCCCCCCGCGCCTCTCTTCCCTTCTCCCCTCGCCTCACTCCCCCGCTCTCCGCGCCTCTCTCCGCCTATCCCCACGCCACTCTCCGCGCCTCTCTCTCCCTTTCCCTGCGCCTCGCTCCCCACGCCTCTCTCCCCCTTTCCCCGCGCCTCTCACCATCCGTCTCTCTCTCCCCCTCATGCCTCTCTGCCACACTCCCCGCGCCTCTCTCCCCCGCGCCTCTCGCCCCCGGCACCTCTATCCCCCACTCCCTGCGCCTCTCACCACTTCTCCCTGCGCCTCTTTCCCCCTCGTCCCCCTCGTCCCCCGCGCCTCTCTCTCCCTCATCCCCAACGCCTCCCCCCCATGTCTATTGTAGATGGTTTATGCATGCAACCAATAATATAGCTACTTCAATACCACTAACCACGCCTTAGTTACCAATTATAATAACTCCTTCTTCTCCTTCTGCGCGGTACAGTAGCAGACTGGAGACAGTGACTGCTGATGTGTGTTTAACCCTGTGTTCTCATTAAAGACTAGTGTAAAGTACAAGTGTGTTTGATCACTCATTTACATCTATGATGGGTTACGCCTCTCTATGCGCCTCTCTCCCCCTCTGTCTCTCTCTCTCTCTCTCTCTCTCTCTCTCTCTCTCTCTCTCTCAATTCAATTTCAATTCAATTAAAAAACTTTATTGGCATGATAAAAAAAAATTGTTAAATTGCCAAAGTATAGAACATGACATACATGTTTAAAATGCATAAGTATAAATAAAAGTATACAGTGCATGGATAGATATGTCCCTGTACATAAACTCGCAATAGGCCTATAGCCCTTTATTGATTGCTACACGTTCTTGCAGCTGTAAGCAGTACTCTCTCTCTCTCTGCCTCTACCTCTCTCCCTCTCTGTCTCTGTCTGCCTGTTTCTCTCTCTCTTTCCCTCTCTCGGCCTCTCTCTCTCTCCAAGCCAATCTCTCTCTCTCTGCCCCTCTCTCTGCCCCTCTCTCTGCCTCTCTCTCTGCCTCTCTCTCTGCCTCTCTCCCTGATCTCTCCCTCTGCCTCTCTCGCTCTGCCTCTCCGTCTCATCCTTTCTGCCTCCCTCTCTGCATCTCTCTCACTGCCTCTGTCTCTGCCTTTCTCTCTCTGCCTCTCTCTCCCTCTCTCTGCCTCTCCCTTTCTGTCTCTCTCTCTGTCTCTACGTCTCACTGTCTCGGTCTCTCTGCCTCCCTCAGTCTCTCTCTCTGCCTCACTCTCTGCCTACCCTCTCCGTTCCTCTCTCTCTTTGCCTCTCTCTCTGTCTTTCCCTCTGCCTCTGTTCCCCCTCCTCTCTCTGTCTCTCTCTCTGCCCCTCTTTGCCTCTTTCTCTACCCCTCTCTCTGCCTCTCCGTCTCCCTCTCTCTGCCTCTCTCCGTCTGTGACTCTCACTTTCTCCCTGCCTCTCTCCCTCTCCCTGCCTCTCCCTCTCCCAATTTTTTACCGAAACAAAATTAACCTACAAATCTTTGGAGTGTGGGAGGAAACGGAGCACCCAGAGACAACCCACACGGTTACAAGGAGAATGTACAAAATCCAAACAGTATCCGTGGTCAGGAACAAACCGGGGTCTCTGGCGCTGTAAGGCAGCAACTCTACCCCTGCATCACCGTGCCACCCCGAATGTTTGCAGATTTCTGGAAACATTTGTTCTAATGCACATTTCCTACTCAGTATGAGAGTTTCATCAGTACGATCAGGCTTTTAGTTCTTGATAAACATTTATTTTTCATATTGAACATCAGCTGCAACATCATCTTATATTACATCTTTTACTCCCATCATTTTCCATCAAACATTCAGAATGTTGCTTGAACCTGTTTATTCCAAAGCTCTCTCTTTCTTGTGATGTAAAAACATAGAAACATAGAAAAGTAGGTTCAGGAGTAGGCCATTCGGGCCTTCGAGCCAGGACCGCCATTCAAAATGATCATGGCTGATCATCTAAAATCTGTACCCCATTCCTGCGTTTTCCCCATATCTCTTGATTCTTTTAGCCCAAAGAGCTAAATCTAACTCTCAAGCATATAGTGCTTGATTTCCTTTCTATTTCTAAATTACTAATTTTTAACCCGTGTCCCTGTTCTTTGAATGCTGTCTGTGCCTTGGGCATCACGTTGGCTTCTGAAAATTGCATTTGTAATCTTGGAAAGTTTAATTAGATAACTTCAGAGTCTCCTGTTACAAACAAAATAAGTCCAACGACCATAGCATTTCTATTAACAAGTTAAGGATTTTATCATCTGAATTAACTTTTTATTTTTAGAGATGTGTTTTTGGTTTAGTTATGTTTAGAGATCAAAACATTTTCTTTTCTTTTAGTTTCAGTAATTTGGCATAGCCGTTTAACCTTTTTTTAAGAATTTTCCTCAGAATTTGAACAAGAGATTCATTAGTGCCTTGTGCACCACCAATGAAACATGTCTTGGAACCATGCGTTCAAATGTCCTTGCAGATCTTTTTTTTTGTGCAAAGTGTAAAGAAGTTTGCACTCTTAACACTTTGCACAAGCCGTCTTCATGAAGGGGGTAGAACGAGGGAGGCAATCCGGGCTTTCATTCTTCGTCTCTTCCATTCCCCAGGTCCCTCACCCAGATCCAGGTCCTTCACTCAGTTCCCTCTCTCTGGGTCTTGATCCAGTTCCCTGGATCCCTGTCCTGAGGCAGTACCCCCTCTCTCCCCCGAGAAGGTTCCCCTCTATCCATCTCTCCCCTGAGGAGGTTCCCCTCTCTCCCGAAGCAGGTTCACCTCTCTCCCTCCCTTGAGGCAGATTCCCCTCCATCTCTCTCAAGGCAGATCGGGTCTGGGTTCCTCTCTCCAGATCCGGGTGAAGCTCGCTGGCTCCAGATCCCTCCCCCAAGATCAATATTAATCCTATCCCCACAGCCCTCTCCAGCTTGCTTCATCCCTGGCTTCATCTTAATTAATACCAACCCATACCTCATCTGACAGTATCTTAGTTCCCTTTAGAAAGGATTGAAAGGGAAGAGAGAATGACAGACCCCAGTAATCTAAGAATGTGGCTTTGATGGCAAATCCAAGTTTCATTGTCTCCCACCTACTTTTTTCAAGGTGTTTATTTACCTCCAATGTAGATCTCCATATTATTGGGGTGGATACATTGCAATTAACTAATCTGACACTGATACTGAAAAATAGAAAACCACACCGCAGCATCTATACCATGCTCATATTGCTGAACACAGAATTCCTTCAAAAAATGTTTAATCCTTTATAAGACATTGTCTTAACAAAAAGTAAGATTTATCTGATTGAGTGGCTCGTAGTGGAAAATTATTCCAATTGCTATTGGTATTGCTATTTTTAAAAGTGACATCTTGCTCCTAAATTCCTCCTAAAATTAATTCAAAACATATTTCTCGTTATACATTCTTCTGAAGTTCTGATTTACAGCTACCAGATTTATAAACGTAGAGCCATAAGAAGCTTTTGTTTTGCTAGTCAGAATAAAAGTAATCATTTTTAACATTGAGTGCTGAGCCTGGTTTAAAAACTCCCAGTTGAGTAATATCTGTTCTGATGTGCTGAGGGATCCCTTGTATTTGTTAAAGGGAATGTATTGTAGCTCTCAATTAATTGTGCCACATCACTAACATCTCCTAAAGAATACTAATAACTTGAAGCTAATTATACCTTTCTGTTTAACTATATTGGTTGGTTACAATTCCCCAGTAATCTAATCCTTACAGCTTTTTCTTCAGTGGAAGAAAATTATTGCTCATGTTGCCACCAGCTATTTTGGCAATTTGCCGGTAACATTTTCTTGACCTTTGGATTAAGCTGGTGAACAAATTAAGGGAAAAAACAGTATAAAGCTTTCTGTCTCTTACAAGTCTAGTTGGTTGTTAATGGGACTGCAAAAAAGGGTACCAGAACAAATAGTGGGAAATATTGGTTCTTGATTATTGGGATAAAATGTCCCCATGTCGATGCTGTAGAATATTTCAAAATGAATGCAGTTTTTGGAGGCCATTGTTACTTACACAATATCGTTAATGTTAACCTCTGATTCAAACTGTTAAAAAGATTGAGTTACAATTTTATATTTGTTTTCAATTTTGCAATATCCCATGTGACATGTGGCATTAAGTAACTCGCTTAGAATTTGTAAGGCTATGACTTGATAGTTCTCTGATGGGAAATTCTAAGGAGAATGATTTCTCGGGAAGTGCTCGTATTTGAAAGATTGAGAAATTGAGGGTAATTGGAAACGAGTTGAGGCCAGTATAAAATAGCCATGATCATATTGAATGGGAGGACAGGCTTGAGGGGCTGAGTGGCCTACTCCAGCTCCAGTTTTCCTGTTTGAAAAAAAGATTCATCAGGGATTTGATCTTTCTGACAAAACCTATGATCATTTATATTTGATCATTTTGTGAATTTGAATTTCTTAAACTCTTCAACTTATCTGTTTGCCTTGGTTGATGAATATATAATCCTGTAAATGTATAGATATTTCCAAATCTGAGGAAAGACATTCTTGCCACCAAATCTGAGGAAAGACATTCTTGCCATAGAGGGAGTACAGAGAAGGTTCACCAGACCGATTCCTGGGATGTCAGGGCTTTCATATGAAGAAAGACTGGATAGACTCGGCTTGTACTCGCTAGAATTTAGAAGATTGAGGGGGGATCTTATAGAAACTTACACAATTCTTAAAGGGTTGGACAGGCTAGATGCAGGAAGATTGTTCCCGATGTTGGGGAAGTCCAGGACAAGGGGTCACAGTTTAATGATAAAGGGGAAATCCTTTAGGACTGAGATGAGAAAAACATTTTTCACACAGAGAGTGGTGAATCTCTGGAACTCCCTGCCACAGAAGGTAGTTGAGGCCAGTTCATTGGCTATATTTAAGAGGGAGTTAGATGTGGCCCTCGTGGCTAAAGGGATCAGGGAGTATGGAGAGAGGGCAGGTACAGGATACTGAGTTGGATGATCAGCCATGATCATATTGAATGGTGGTGCAGGCTCGAAGGGCCGAATGGCCTACTCCTGCACCTATTTTCTATGTTTCTATATCTGCCTTTCAACCAACTCTCAAACCAGGTTTTAATATTTCTTGAAATTCATGCTAGATCTTTCTCTCGCTCTAAAGTCCTTGCCTGAAAAGACTAGACCATTTAATTAATCTTCCCTTACACTGAATGCTCCCACTAACACTAATCTTTCCAAGCAGTTGCTTTGCTTCGAGAACTCAAATAATCACATTATTAAATGGATGATGGAATAAAGTATCTGCTTGTCAAGAGTGCTTCCAACAGGTTGGGGCTGTTTTAGTTGGACCACTGCGATTACGTTAATAGCCAAATCTTTTTCCCTGATGTTCTGCATAGCAGCTATATCTATAAACTTCATTCTTCAATTTCGGATTTTGATCTGATGATTGACGAGGAGAGCTCATTGGCCACACCTCGGGATTAACTTTTGCAGTATTTCAGTATAAACACTTGCTCAATGAATGACACAGAAAATTAGATTACCTACCGTTGATAAGGTCATCCTCATTCTTTAAACAAAGCATGGATTTTCAAATGAGAATTGTGTTCTCTGTCCCTGTATTTTGTATGTGAATTGCTCAAATTAGATTTCAATTCTTGCCACATCACCAGATTTGTTCTTTCTAAAATCATGGATGACATATTTTCAATCTGGTGCAGAGGTGAATCTTCTTCTTCTTGAATATGGCGTGCACAGCCTAAAGTTGTAAGACAACTTGTTCTGTTTGATCTTTTTTTAATTGCACGCCAGGTTGATTGCATTTGTCGAAATAGGGTGAACCATGTGAAGTTTGCAATCCCACCCCGCAGAAGTGAATGATCAAACTTCATCCATTTAGACCATAGCGCTGTCTTTACCACACTATATTTCATCCATCTTTTCATTTGGGTTGGTCTGACATCTTATCTCAGTCTTAGACTAAGTCTTAGAGATACCATGTAGAAGCAGGCCCTTCAACTCACTGAGTCCATGCTGACCATCGATCGCCTGTTCACCTGGACTCTGAAGAAGGGTCTAGACCGGAAACATCACCTATTCCTTTTCTCCAGAGATGCTGCCTGGTCTGTGAGTTATTCCAGCCTTTTGTGTCTACCTGTTCACACTAGTACTATGTTATCCCATTTTCTCATCCACTTCCTAGATACATTAAGGTTATTTTTATAGCAGTCAATTAACCTACAAACCCGCACGTCTTTGGTATGCGTGGAGACCGGAACTCCTGGAAGAAACCCACACAATCACAAGAAGAAAATACAAACTCATACAGACAGCATCTGAGATCAGCATCACTGGCACTGTGAGGCTGCAGCTCTACCATATGTGTTACTGTATCTATTCTGTTTGTGTTCTGACGAAGTTTTGTGTTCTGATTTTGTGTAACCAAAGATTATAGAGGAACATTGTCACATCATTCTCCTGCACCACTACCTCTGTGTCCGTCAAAAGTCTATTCCTGGGCCTCTTATATACACAATGGCCCTCAGTAAAATCAGTCAAGAACACACCATAGAAAAGGTGACGCCTGCACTGCTTCACCATCAACCTCTTAAGTTCAGTGTCCCTAAATTGCGAATGCTTGTCTGAGATCTCATTCTAGTATTGTCAAATGTTGATGCAACTAAACGCATGGAAGAGCGAGGTCACTGTCCATGCTCTCCACTTCATTCATGCCTCCCAAGCCATTGACTTAATCCCTCTCCTCTACTTTCATACTTGTTGTTGTTTTTGGCTGAGTTACTAGCTGCACAACTCAGACACAGTCAAGACCAGCAGTTTCCATCTCCATTCCTGCCTAAGCTCATCTGCTGCTGAAACCATAATTTATGCTTTTGTTATTACTACTAAATTTGACTCTTCATGTGTTTTCCTGCCTGATCTACTGTTCCTCCATCAGCTTGTGTTTTTGTTCCAGATCCCAGCAACTGCATGTCTTCACAAGCCCTAAGTACCAGGGATCTTGAAGAGTTAAGAGTGTTTAATTGTCACATGCACCTGGAACAGAACAATGGCATTCGTATTTCCTGCAGCTTTATAAGCACATTAACATAACAACCCAACAAATAAATAAATATACAACATACAACAACACAATAAATTATCAGTTATATTAGATAACCAGACCATAATAGAGCAATCAGAAGATTCCCCTTTCCTCGATCTTTGGAGTATACTTCAAAATCTAACCATCTTTGGTCATCAAAAGTATTCTTTTATATCCTAGAATCCCGTTATTTGACAGTATTATTATTCATGTGTAGGGCCTTGGGTATTTTATAAACACAGTTTATGATTGTTTGATTTCTTTTTCAAAGTAGTGCTTATTGATCCTTAATTTCTCATGCTTAGTCTTTTATTGCCCAGACTCTTTTGAGTGGAATGCTTCCTCTATGTAAAGCAGCATTGATATAGCCCTGCATGTATGTGGCACACCACAAAATGAAGAATATTTTCTGTAGATTACAAACTTGTGGCCTAAGCCTCAGAAAATAGTTAACGTGGAATTACTTTGCACGGCTCCAAACCAGAACTGTTCTGTGCAATTGGAAATCAGGTGTAGAAGGATTCTCAACTTGGGAATTAACAATTGTGTTTGCTCTGACTCCTTTTTATACCAGCATAGAAATCCTGCAAATAAAACAGTAGTGCAACATGCAAAATGTGTTATGAACCTCATTATTATATCAAATATCAGCCTTTATTTATACTCGGACCAATCATTGTTTATTGACTTTTTTTCCAGGAACTGTGCTATTTGTAAGGCCAACACTAATTTATTTTTTATTCTCACAGAAATCTGTGGCCTCAAGTACAACTTTGCAAAAGACCTTGGACTGCATTTCCTAGTCTCAGGATTATTTCAGGCTGCTTCTGATAATCTCTGCCATGGCCTTTTGCTGTTAATGGAGGTCATTTCTCCCTCTTAGAGGAGACTTCCAACTACTTTTCCTTCAGGTCACAGCTGCATGCCCAGGCCATTGTGTTTGTATTTTAGGCTTCTGCAAAGCGTGGCTTCTACTAAACTTGTGTACTTTTAAAGACACCTGGCAACGTTCCTCCAGGCATACTTGGCTATTGTCCTGCATGGTCCCTTGCTCAAACAACATGCCTTCATGCTTTGTGTGGGGACTGCTCTTCACAGGTCTATCCAGGCTCTCTGACTCCCTGCAGAATATTCTCCAAATTGATTGGCAGAGGCTATGTTTTCCTCTACCTGGAAGAATGTTTCTTATATTGTGGTATGTTCATTTACAAGCAGCACAGATTGCACCTGCAAGCTAACTTCTGGCAACTGAGAGGACTCGCAATAAATCCCTGAGAATCACTGTAGTGTTACACAGGGAAATATAATTTCTCAAAACTTACAAGATTTTCACAAGCAGATTTGGAGTGAACCACAACAATCTTTTAACATCATTTAAAGTTGTAAATCAGTTTCGGAGTTCTATCATGCCTCATTTTATTTAGATGTTAAATTACATCAAGTCAAGTATCAAGTATCCTTTATTCTTTTATTCCTTCATGCCTTTGAGTCATAACATAGAATAAAATAACAAAACACATAATAAACACAGATTTAACATCCACCACAGTGAGTCCAACAGGCACCTCCTCACTGTGATGGAAGGCAATATTCATAAAGTCCTTGTCTCTTACCTCCTTGTTCTCCCTCTGCGCTGAGGCGATCCAGGCCTCCGATGTTGTGACCCCGCCGGTTGATGATAAGCAAGTCCCGCGGCTGAATCCGAGCTCCGCGAACGGGCCGGTTCAAACTCCAAGGCCCGGGGCAGTCGAAGCTGCCGCCCTCCAGTCCAGCGGACGAAGCTGTTGTTGCGGGAGCTCCGGAAAAACAGGTCACCAACCTGTGACCTGCGAGCTCCCGGCGATGTCGTCCACTGGGCCTGCAGCCGAGCCCAGCGTCTTTTGAAAAATAAATCAAACAATCATAAACTGTATTTATATAATACGCTAGGGCAGCGTCGCCACTTCCGGATTCAAGCAATAGTGATATCTTTACCAAACGTCCAACATTTCACAGTTTAGTAAATTAATTTCTAAAGGTATTTTACATTTGCAACTATACTTTAATTTAATTTTCAACAGGAACGGATTTTCCAGAGAAAAGATCCCAAAGTTTGCAGTTTTTTTTGTTGTGCTTATGAAACATTACTTTATTTGGTTGTCAAGATCACATTTTTGTTCCTTTCTGCCTATTAATAGCACTGTATGATTAAAATGTGTTTGCCTGCATTAGTAATTGCTCGGGTATAATATTAAACAGGCAAAATTATTTAGTCAATTATATCGAGCATATTTTCTTCCTCCAAAACCTTCCTATATTTTAAAGGATTAACATTTGTAATAACTATACTACTCCCGTTATCAAATATTTTGTTTTGTGAAAATTGCCTGAGCTTTTTACATCGTGATTGTGTGCGCCATTTTTCACCTAATGTGGTTTAAAGCCTTGAGTAACTGGGAAGCTGTTTCTTAACGTTTTGCTACATTTGCACAGTCATTTTGACTTCCAGTTCAAAGTATTTACAACTTGCATTAATTAAGAAACGTTGACCTGATATTTTTCATCGAAATTGATTTAATTGAAATGTAACATATTTAAAGTTAAATTAATAAAGAAAACATTTTATTCCATTCAAGAGAAACAGTGAAATTTAATATGGCTTGTATAATATGACATAATTTGTTTTGTGCTTCATTTTCCACAAAATTATAAACTTAAAGTTTTCCTAATACTTCCTGTTTCTCTGTGTTCGCTAAACAGCTTATTATATAAGTTTAGTACCATTTCCCCTTGATATAAAATTGCCTTTAATGTATGGTCTGGAAATTTAATCCTCCTCTTTACTACTCATTGAACTGGCGAATATTAAACCCAGGCAAAGTCTTTGGCTGTGGACGTTTGATCAATTAGTTTCACTTTTCGACAAAGTTCCTCAATGTTCCTCGAAGTGTATATATCTTCTATAAGATTTCCACCAATATTAGCAAAGTTTATCCATGTGCTAATTATTGCAAGTTATATTAGGAATCTTGCAAATAGATGTCATTTTGACATCGTTTCGCATAACTGAATAATGATGCAACTCCGACTATACTTTATTGGTATCTAACTGGATTGGTTTAAAAAAATGTAATCCACTTGCATTTGTCTGATTTAAACAGTTCACTATCAGTGGCACTGGGGAAATTGTAAAAAAATGTATTTGATAATTCAGGCGCAGCTTGTTAATGTTTTGCAGCATTTATAAATTCATAAGACATCGGGGCAGAATTAGACTATTTGGCCCATCAAATCTACTCATTCCGTGTTCTCTCTGTTACCTTTGACAACCTAACTAATCAAGAGCTTATCAATCTCCGCTTTAAAAATACCCAATGGCACTGCCTCCACTACGTGTCTGTGGCAGTGAATTTGACAGATCCATCACCTGCTGGCTAAAGAACTTCCACATCATCTCCATTCTAAACATACGTCCTTTTCTTCTGAGATTGTGCCCTCAGGTCCTAGACTCTCCCACTAGTAGAAGCATCCTCTCCACATCCTTTCATTATTCGGTAGGTTTCAATGAGATTTCCGTTCATCCTTCCTAAACTCCAATTAGTGCAGGTTCAGAGCTATCAAAATCCATAAATATAATTTATTTGGTTCGGGGAAGGATATTTTCAATATTACAACTTTTGCACAATTTTCAAGTATTGACCTGCCTTACACTCAATGCAATTCCTCATTGAAAATGACTTAATTGAATTGCAACATATTTAAAAATGTTATGGTAATTAATTGAATACAGAAAAACAGCAATCACTTTATTCCATTCAAAAGAAACATTCATGACTTGAAATTTAATATGATTGCTCCTGGATTTGTACCTCTTTTTCTCCAAAATATTGAACTTGTACAGCTTTCTAAATCATCTCTGTTTTCAAAGCTTTTTGTCTTAGTTGCATCTTAGGCAAATCATTGCTAAATTTGCAGGTTATATTCAGAAATTTAGTTATCTTGTTTTGAGTAAAATTATTATTTTTCTTTTAATTAGGTAGAGCTAATTAAAGGAAATTCACAAAGCGTAGGACTGGCTTTCCGCCAAATCCAGGGCAACGATGGGGATGCAGTGCATGTTACCGTGGAAACTGTGACCCCAAACTCGCCGGCCGCAGCTGCTGACCTCCAAAAGGGAGATCGACTCATTGCAATCGGAGGTGAGAATCTATGCTTTTTAAATTTTTATAGTAAACACCAGCAAATTAATTTTTCCACATAGGTAAAAATAGCAAATTGAATATCAAATTTGCACTACATCGCCAACATGCTATTGGAAAGATGCCATTAAGCTGGAAAGAGTACAGAGAAAATTTACGAGGATGTTGCCAGAATTGAAGGGCCTGAACAATAGAAAGAGAGAGTTGAGCATGCTAGGACTTTATACATTGGAGCATAGGTTAAGGGGTGAATTGATATAGGGGTACAAAATCATGTGGAGACTAGATAGGATGATTGTGTGAGATATTGTCCATTTACTGCTTCTAAGAAAAGTTCAGTAGAAGTCTTGACTCCAGTATTGTTAAAATAGGGAGTTCCTAATGTCACGAAAGGGTGTCTGAAATACTGTTCAAAACTGATTCTTTTGGATTGTACAAGCCTTTTCAAACATTTACAACTTGAAGTCCAAATGGAACAGGGACTGTGATATAATGATATTCTGTAGGTCTTTAAATGTAATTTTTGGCTTCCCACACATCATTTCTGTATATTTAATAAAAATACATGCATTGTAAGCCATATTTTGCTTTGAAGTGGTTGATGCTGCTTTGGTATAAGTGACTGGAGTCTGTCAGTGTTTGCCAAGGCAATCGCTGAGACAAGTATGCTTAAGAACCTTTGAAAATGAATCTGAAGAAGATTGGCATTTACATGAACAGTACCTCCTTTTATCTTGTGGTTCTCTAAATAAAAATGTATATTAAAATACTAAATGATAAGTTTGGTTTGAAAGAAAAAAATAGTGTTGTCAATTGTGATTACTGGGTTTTTTTAAACACAGATGGACCACAGATGAAACAAAGCAGATGAAATCATAACGTTAATAACTGATAAATTTCTCATTTGCTGTCTGTAAACATTAATGGTGAGCAGCAAATTCAGATTAGTTTTTATTATATACACCAGGGTACAATTACGTGTTTTGTTCAATGAAGCTCACAAAACATTAATGATAATGCAACAATAAATGCAGTAGTGAGTGCAGAATGGTGCAGGATTGTAGTGCAAGAAAAATGAAGTTTAGAAACTGATTAACTGAATGAGGTAGCTTTAGGCCAAAGATATGTGGCAGCACATCCAGGAAGTGGAGGTGATTGATTCATTTTTTTAAGTTTGAAAAGGAAATGGCAAGGGTGTCAGGCATCCTTGACAACATTCTAGTCTTCCCGATGCAATTCACCATTAAGGTGGACTGGATATTCACAATTCTGCAGGTTCAGGCAGTCTGTAGGTAGCAGTCTGCAGGTAGAGCAGTTGACATACGAGGCTGAGTTGCATCCCATCAAAAAACACTCTGCCGTGCATCTGCAGAGGTTTGAGAGAATCCTCATGGACATGCCGAATCATCTCAGATGCTGTAGAAAGTAATTACACTGATGTGCTTTCTTGATCACCACATTCACGTGAAGGGACCAGGGTAGGTTGCTGGGTGATATGGATGCCTACGATCTTGAAGCCATCATCCATCCATCTTTTGTGTCCAACTCCTCACTTCCTTAGATTATTAACCAACTCTTTTGTCATGCTGATGATAAGGGCTATGTATTTCTGGCACTATGATATAAGGTTCCCGATCTCTTTCCTGTGTTTCATCTCATCTTTATTGATCTGTCTGATAGCAGTAATATCATCAGTGAATTTAAATATTGAGTTGGTGTCATTGTTGGCCGCATAGTCATGGGTGTACAGGAAATAGAGCAGGGGCCTGTGCATACAATCCTGAAGGGCACACGTCTGAGTGTGGAGGAAATGTTATGACCAATTCTAACTGACTGAGGTCTGCTGGTCAAATAACCTGCTCCTCAACACCTTAAAGACAAAGGAAGTAATAATAGACTTCAGGAAGAACAAAACGGACATGGTACCATTGACTATCAGAGGGGACTGTGTAGAGAGGGTGGCGGATTTCCGCTTCCTGGGAATCCATATTGAGGAGGACCTGACGTGGAGCGTGAACACCACTACGCTGCTGAAAAAGGTCCAGCAGAGACTGCACTTCCTGAGGGTGCTCAGGAAGAATAACATCACTCAGAGACTGCTGCTGTCCTTTTATCGGTGCTCCATTGAGAGCATACTAACATACTGTGTATGCGTGTGGTACACCAGCTGCACAGCGGCTCAGAGGAAAGCGCTCCAGAGGGCCATTGACAACGCCCAGAGGATTGTCGGCTGCTCTCTCCTTACCTTGGAGGACTTACACAGTTCCCGCTGCACCAAAAAAACCCAGAATATCATAAAGGACATTTCCCACCCCGGACACTCCCTGTTTGAACTGTTGCCGTCAGGCAGACGGTACAGATCTACAAGGACAAGGACAAATAGACTAAAAAACAGTTTTTACCCCACTGCTATAAAAGCACTAAATGTAGCCGCCAAGGAACGCAGGGGCGATACAGACTAAGGGACTGTGGTAACTGTGGAATCGACAGAAGGATGGAGGGTTGGGTGTGTATGCGTGCTTTGTTCGTGATATTTATTTAGTTGTTTATCTTTAATATTTTAAATTGTATGTATCGTTAGCTTTTAGAAATGTTTGAATGCTGCACTGACTGGCTGACATTTTAAATTTTGTTGTACATGGTTCATGTTACAATGACAATAAAGAAACTATTCTATTCTATTCTGGTCAGGTTGTCTATGTCAGTTGCATGTGGATGCCTCAAGGTACAGGTCCACAAATTTAGGGATGAGCTTATTTGGAAAAATTGTGTTAAAGGCTGACCTGTAGTGAATAAATAGCGTCCTTCATATTTCTATTGCCAAGATGGTCCAGAGCTGATTGTAGTGAAAGAGAGAGTGTCCTCTGTAGACCTATTTTTCCTGTTCTCAAATTGCAAGAGAGCTAGATTGTTTTATTCTCTGTTATATTTGATTAGAACTGGAGGTATCTGGTATGGTAGCCTATGCTGCCTTTAGCACAGGAAGCAGCATTGACGTAGATATCCCATTCCTGCTCACATCTTAGGAGCAGGGTCAAGGATGTCTGAAATATTGTGAGAGGCATAGATAAGGTAGACAGTTAGAACCTTTTTCACGGGATGGAAATGTCCAACACCAGAGAACATAGCTATAAGGTGGGAGGAGGAAAGTTTAATGGAGATGTGCGGGGCAAGTTTTTTTAAGCAGAGGGTGGTGGGGGACTGGAACACGTTGCCAGGGGTGATGGTGAAGGATGCTGATATGATAGCAGCATATAAGAGTCTTTTAGACAGGCACATGGAGATGCAGGGAATACAGGGTCTGAAGAAGGGACTCGACCTGAAACGCCACCTATTCCTTTTCTCCAGAGATGCTGCCTGACCCCCTGAGTTATTCCAGCTTTTTCTGCCTGTCTTCGGTTTAAACCAGCATCTGCAGTTCCTCCTTACAGAGTGGGATATGGATCATGTGCAGGCAGATGAGATCTATTCAGCAAGGTATTTTGTTCAGCACAAGCTTTATTGGCTGAAGGGCCCATTCCTTTGCGGTACTGTTCTGCGCTCTATATTGTAGTACAGCTTGGAAAAAAATATACGTTTTTTGTCTCTAATTTGTTTATCTTGTATTGAAAATCTTGTTATCAGTGTCTGAATATCTGGAAACTTTCATTTCTAAACCTGCATTTGCATATCTTGTGTTGTTCTTCTCTCTTTATCTGAAGGTGGTGACATTTTTTCCCCAGTGCTCTATTTGGCCATACATCCTTCTGAGCTTCACAATTAACACACAAGCTTCAGTTGTGAGTTGGAATGGTTCAGTCACTGTGGAGTATAGCCAGTTTCAAACTTATTTTCAAATGCAGTCAACTAACTTGATTTATAACAACAGATAATAATTTCTTGAATCAAATATGTTAACGTTTATACGGTACCGCACTGTTGGTTTAGTACCTTAAATAACTTGACATGAAAGTTAATATTCCTATTGAATTGCACACGTAACATAAAGCTTGCATTTCCTCTTTGTGGCTCATTAGCTTCCTTAGATTTGTAACTACAAAAAGTTAATAAGTTGGTTTTAATGATCTGTTGAAAAGCCCTTTGTTTCATATTCAGTTGTATACTGTTACAGTGGAAATATTGACGGATAGCCAAGTAAGTGGAAACCCCGTCATTCATCAATCGGTCAGGATTTATAAATATTTCCATGATGCAAAAAAAATATCCATCCTCACACTTGGTTATGGGGAGGTGAAAGAGACCTGCAATGTAAGGGAGTAGACGTTGTTAAAAAAAAGAGCTTTTAATGGGGAGCTTGATTTTTATATGTCCTTTAATTGAATCCTAGTTTAACCGGATATTGAAGTAAACAGGTCAGTTGCCAGCCTTCAAATATATTTGTGAGGTACTGCAGTTTTAAACCAGTTGCCAAAAGCTGTAAAAATAAATTGCTATGGCACTAATTTGCCTTAGATGCTTATCCACCTGACTTAAGCATGGTGAACATAACACAGCTGAATTGAAAAGTTAATTTGCCCTCTGTTTATGTGGCTGTGCTCTTCTGTCAGTGGTTTCAAGCAGAACTCTGGTTTGATATAGAACATAACCCCTTTGTTTTAAAAAGTAAATGCATGCAGCTCAACTTATCAGATGAAGGGAACTCAGTATCCATTACAATGGACCATGTCAGTTTATTGGCCAACATGGCAGCTATTGTATAACAGGTGCCTCTGCAAAATAATAAAACCCCCTATTTTATGATGATGCCTGTGAATTTTATGTGTAGCTCCCACATGTTTTCATAGAGTCAGAGTCATATAGCACGGCAACAAGCCCTTTGGTTCTTCTCGTCCATGCTGACCAATACGTCCCATATAAGCTTATCTTATTTGGCCCATATCCCTCTAAACCTTTCCTAACCATTTTGCTAACCTGAATTTAAATTGAAAATTAACACTTAAAAATAGTAGTGATTCACAATCCTTAAAACGGGTATATCGTACGTTGATAGATGGCGGCTCGCACGGGCGCAGCGGCTCTTAGCTCTCCGACTAGGTGCTTATTGTTTTGAAAGTACGTTGGGTGTTTTGTATAGTGTTTGGTATCTAGTGTGTTTAGTTTTCAGTGTCTAGTGTGTCCTAGAAATGTGCTACGGGGATACATTTGTTTACAACCACACCGAGTTACTTACCATTGGTTTTAATTGTTGCACCGACGTTAAAAGTGATTTCCAGCGATCTCGCAACATACCGCAGGACATAGCGAGCCCACCGGGTTCTTCCTGGTTTGTTATCAGTACCGGGAGGCGGTGCAGATGGGGAAGGGTGTGGAAGCAGAAGCGAGGATGCCGGGCAGGCTTACTTGCTAGACTAAAGAAACAGCCACATAGACTTCTGTACCAAGCATCTTCCTCACCAACGCCAGATCCATCGTCCACAAAACAGACGAACTGGAATTACAAATTGCTGCAAACATCTATGTTCACGAATGCTGTATGATGATCATAACAGAAAGCTGGCTACACCCGCTGATCCCGGACGCTGCAGTACAACTGACGGACCATACCACCCATCGCCAAGACAGAAACGGTAACTCCGGTAAGAACAGAGGAGGTGGGCTTTGCATCTAAGTACATAATGACTGGTGTACAAACAGTAAGATCATATACACCCATTGCTCTCCTCACCTGGAAGTAATGACAGTCATTTGCAGACCCTTTCATTTGCCTAGAGGGTTCACAGTAGTGATGATGATAGCTGTCTATATTTCACCAGATGCTAACGTTAGCACAGCTCTTGCCCATCTGCATGACACCATAAACAAACAACAACAGGCTCATCCTGAGGGAGTTTACATTGTTGCAGGGGATGTTTAAAGTCAGTGCTTCCTAAATTTGTACAATACGTAGTGTCCCACCAGGGGGAAAAACACACTGGACTCCGTCTACTCAAACTTAAAACATGTATATGGAGCAGTACCCCTCCCACATTTGGGCTTGTTAGACCATCTCTCACTGCTCCTCATCCCAGCATATACTCCTCTCAGGAGGAAACCCAAGCGGACATAAAGATCATAAAAACTTGGCCTGAGGGAGCACTCTCTCAGCAGCAGGATTGCTTTGCACATACTGCCTGGAATATATTTGAACAACAGGACTTACAGGAATACACAGTTACTGTACTGTCCTACATAAAGAACTGCACCGATAATGTGCAGTTATCAGCGTACAGAGATGAGATCCTGAAGCTGTCAGAGTGGTGTTCCGCGAACTACCTGGCACTTAATATCAGCAAAACAAAGGAAATGGTCATCGACTACAGAAGGCACAGAGCGGACCATGCCCCGCTCTTCATCAACGGGGACTGTGTCGAGAGGGTTTCCACCTTCAAATTCCTGGGAACGCACATCGCGGAGGACCTCTCCTGCTCTCCAACACTTCAGCTGTGGTAAAAAAGACCCATCAGCGATTGCACTTCCTGAGAGTGCTAAGGAAGAACAGTTTAGAGGAGAAGCTGCTAGTGACCTTCTACCGCTCCACCATCGTGAGTGTGCTGGCATATTGTATCACGATGTGGCATGCTGGCTGCTCAGCAGCAGAAAGGAGAGCACTGCATCAAAACTGCCCAGAAAATCATCGGCTGCCCTCTGCCTTCCCTGGAAGCCATCTCCAGCTCTCGGTGTCTCCATAGAGCCAGGAAAATAATCAAAGACCCCTTCCATCCTGGACAGTCACTGTTCAACCTCCTGCCCTCTGGTAGGCGGTACAGGTGTGTCAAAAGCTGGACAAACAGACTCAAGAACAGTTTCTTTAACAATTTGAGACGCCTTTTTAAGATAATGTATTCATACAAAACGGAAAAGGAAGACTTGTCAGTTATATCTCTGGATGCAGAGAAAGCATTTGATCAGGTAGAATGGCAGTATTTATACAAAGTACTACAAAAATTTAATATGGGAGAGAATTTTATCAGATGGGTTAAATTACTATATGATAAACCAATACTAACTAATAATATATTATCTTCAAATTTTCAATTATCGAGGGGCAATAGGCAGGGCTGTGTTTTATCACCCCTGCTATTTGCACTTATGATAGAGCCGCTTGCTGAAAGGATAAGAAGGCATCCGGATATTCAGGGATATAATACTAAGGATACTATTAATAAAATATCACTATATGCAGATGATATACTTTTATATATTACAAACTCCCAAACGAGCATCCCGAATCTATTAAATCTAATAGAGGAATTTGGCTCTTTCTCCGGTTATAGAATAAATTGGAATAAAAGTGAAATTATGTCATTAAAACCCCAGAAAGCGAATCACCTATTAAAATTTCCATTTAAAATCGCAACGGAAAAATTTAAGTATTTGGGTATTCAAGTTACTAGAAGATATAAATCATTATTTAATGCTAATTTTATACCATTATTAAATACATTTGATTCACTGATTAAATTTTGGAGAACGCTTCCACTGTCACTAATCGGCAGAATAAACGCTATAAAAATGATAGCGCTACCACAAATAATATATTTATTCCAATCTATACCAATATATATACCATAACACGTTTTTTTTAAATTAGACTCGAATATTTTTAATTTTATTTGGGATTATAAAGCACATAGAATTAAAATAAATCACTTGTGCAAACCCAAAGAGGTAGGGGGGTTTGCACTACCTAATTTTTTATACAGGTGCACAACCTTTTATCCGAAAGCCTTGGGACCAGACACTTCTCGGATTTCGGAATTTTTCGGATTTCCGAATGGAAGATTTTTAGCGTAGATTAGGTAGGTAGCGCGGGCGGCTTGAAAAGTCTGGAGCGGCTGCCTCCTCCCCGGAGACCGGGGAATCATTGTAAATCATTGCTTAAATGTTAGTCAGTTAGTTTGGAGGGATTTTATGTGGTGGGGGGGTGAAGGGGGAAACTTTAATTCTTAGTCCCCTACCTGGTCGGAGAGGCGGGGAACAGGCAATGCCTTACCGGGTCACCGTGCAGTAAGCTCCGGAGGGCTGCGGGCGTCCGGCCGCGGGCAGCGCCGGTTGGAGCTCCGACCGCGGCAACTCTACCCCTGGCTGCGCGGCGCTCCAAATCCAGCGAGCCGCCCACGGCCGGACGCCCGCAGCCCCAGCTCCGCGATGTTTGGAGTCGGCGGCGTCGCAGCGCTGGGATACCAGTGGGGAGCGGGCAATGCCTTACCGGGTTGCCGTGCGGTAAGCTCCGGAGCGCTGTGGCCGCCGACACACAACATCGCAGAGCTGGGGCTGCGGGCGTCCAGCCGCGGGCCACGCTGGATTTGGAGCGCCGCGCAGCCAGGGGTAGAGTTGCTGGGTCGGAGCTCCAACCGGCGCCGCCCGGGACCGGACACCCGCAGCCCCAGCTCCGCTTACTGCACGGCGACCCGCTAAGGCATTGCCCGCACCCCGCCTCTCCGACCAGGTAGGGGACTAAGAATTAAAGTTTCCCCCTTCACATAAAAGCCCTCCAAACTAACTGACTAACATTTAAGCAATGATTTACAGATGTTTAAGTGTCTCCCCGGTCTCCGGGGAGGAGGCAGCCGCTACAGTAGTACAGACCTGGGTTGACCGTGAGTCGTTTCGGGTCAAGTTTGGTGCCAAACGCGAGCTTTGGTGTGCAGACGACATCCTGGAAAAAATGTCCGGTTTTTGGAGCTTTTCGGTTTCCGGAACTCCGGATAAAAGGTTGTGCACCTGTACTATTATTGGGCAGTACATATTAAAAATATAATTTATTGGTTGGACAGTTC
This sequence comes from Leucoraja erinaceus, assembly GCF_028641065.1. Taxonomy (NCBI): domain Eukaryota; kingdom Metazoa; phylum Chordata; class Chondrichthyes; order Rajiformes; family Rajidae; genus Leucoraja; species Leucoraja erinaceus. The sequence continues at coordinate 25,103,082 of NC_073391.1, read as the reverse complement.
TGCTCAACAGTTGGAATGGATAAGAATGGAGAAAGAGGATTGCGCCCCCTACGATCTAGTAGCGATCATTTTTTCCTCAATAAAGCTGAATAATATGTTATATAAGAAGAATCCAATTATACAAAATACAATACGAATCTGGAAACAAATAAAATTAACTTTAAAATTAAGAAATTTATCAGTGTTAACACCAATAGTGAATAACCCAGTATTTAAACCATCTGGTATGGATAAAACATAAACAATGGGAAAAAGTGGGAATTAAAAAGGTAGGTGATTTGTATGAATTGGGAAATTTATTATCATTTCAACAACTAAAATCAAAATTTAAATTGAATAACAATCAATAATTTAAATACCTACAGGTATGTGACTTTATGAAGAAATATATACCAAGTTTCCAAAGTATAATTTTAGACCCATTGGAAGAAGTAATTCAACAAAATTAATATCATACTTGTATAACCGTATTTTAAATATAGAATTACCATCAACAGAGGCAATTAGAGAAGACTAGGAAAAAGAATTAATGATAAAAATCTCAAAAGAAACATGGGAAAAATATTTGATACATATACATAAATGTTCGATCAACGCTAGACATAACTTAATTCAATTTAAAATATTACATAGATTATATTATTCCAAAACTAGGTTGAATAAATTTTATCCAAATATTTCTCCCATTTGTGATAAATGTCTTTCTCAAAATGCCAATATTACGCACTCATTTGTCTCTTGTACAAAACTTTATAAATTTTGGTGTGATATATTTGATATATTCTCAAAGCTATTTAAGACAAAAATGGAACCTAACACTGAAATGATTATATTTGGAGTAAGTGGAGATGGGAACAAATTAAATACACACCAAAACTCATTTTTCAATTATGGGTTAATAACAGCAAAAAAACATATTTAAATTTTGGAAAAATGCTAATATACCAACATTTAAAATGTGGATCAGTAATATGCTGGACACCGCACATTTGGAAGAAATGTGACTCCTCCTAATAGACAAACAAGACCTATTCTTAAGGAGTTGGTCCCCATTTATTGATTTCTTGCATTCATGTGGTGACATAGTATCATGAAAACCAACAGTTTCAGGTATGGGTGAAAGATGATTTAGAATATTTTAAAAAAAATCATCTCACTGTGGCAATGGAATAATCTCCCTCCTGCTTTCCTTCTTCACTTATTCCTTCTCTTTCACTTTTTCTTTATTGTTTTTTCACCCACGCTCACTAATCTATTCTTCACTTTTCACAACCTCTTTTTCTTCTCTCCTTTCTCACTTCTCTCTTTAAAAAAAAAAGGGGGGGAAGTTGTACAGAGAATGTAATATGTTAACATCGTTTTTGTACCAATGCATTGTACTCACTTCTAATAAATAAAATATATATTTTTTAATTTAAAAAAAGAACAGTTTCTTTCCGTGGGCCATTAGAACTCTAAGTTCCTCAACTTTCCACACGACATGAGAATGCTGTAATCAATTCCACTATAATACAGTTAATATTTCCTCTTTTTTTTAATCCTTTAAAGTATTTACTAAATTTAAAGTGTAATATTCTCCCAGTGCAAAATAATGCATTGGATGTGACTTTGTCTTGTTTGGAAATGTTTTGGTTGCACTGATCAGGAGTAGCTCTCCTAATTTTGTTGTATTTCTAAGTACAATGACAAAAAATGCTTATTATTATTAATTTTTAATAATTTACAATTAAACTTGAACATTTCGGATCACCCAAGTATGACTCCAGGTGTGGCTCCATCAATGCATTAATATTTCTCTTTTACTTTAACTTTTACGGCAGAGATAGATAGATTCTTGATTAGTACGGTTGTCAGGAGTTATGGGGGGAAGGCAGGAAAATGGGGTTGAGCGAAAATAAATCAGCCATGATTGAAGCCGAATGGCCTAATTCTGCTATCATATGAACATGAAATAAAAAATTAGTAGTAATAACATTAAAAATCATTTTATGAAAATAGTTTACCATAACCCTAACCCTAACCCTACTAAGTCATCACCATGACTTCACTGACCAGTTGTAGGAAAGAACTGCAGATGCTAGTTTAAAGAAAAAACAAATGCCGGAGTAAATCAGCGGGACAGACAGCATCTCTGGATAGAAGGAATGGTGACGTTTCGGGTCAAGACCCTTCTTCAGATTGAAGAAGGGTTTCCACCCGAAAAGACACCCATGATGCTGCCTGTCCTGCGGAGTTACTACAACATTTAGTGTTTACATATCACCAGGATTGGTCAGCAGTCTATGTGTTCATATTTAGAACCATCTACAGCATTTTCAAAGCAAAGTAAATTAAAATTATTCTACATGGGTGATATTTGTTACTCTGTAACTCTGTTGATTACTCTGTTAAAAACGACATTTTCAAAGTAGACCATCATGGATATTTCGTCTAATGGTAATCGTCTAATTCAAGTGCCAGCTGTGAATCAGCTTATTCAGTTTCAATCAGCCTGGGTTCTCAATCAGAGGGACGCATTGTTATGTGTATGTGTTGCATCATATGCTTTGGTGCGTCTTAATAAAAATACTCGTTTAAAAATTTGAAACTACTCGCTAAACATAGAATATACTAGACTAAGTGGGACCCGTTGGGTCCCATGTTCACACAGGAGGGCTGGTCCACCAATACAATATTCCACCTCTCCACCAATTCTAATATTGGTGGCCAGTGGGGGAGAGGGGGGCTTTCTGGAGTGCTAGTATGGGTGATGTGAGCCAAAGGGACTAGTTTCCAGAGGGCTAGTATGGACATTGTGGGCCGAATGGATTCTTGGGCTGGCAGCTCAGTCACTCAGGCCTGGTGGGCTGGCAGGTGAGTGATTCAGGCCTGGTGGGCTGGCAGATCAGGCCTGGTGGGCTGGCAGCTCAGTCACTCTGGCCTTATGGGCTGGCAGCTCAGTCACTCAGGCCTGGTGGGCTGGCAGCTCAGTCACTCAGGAATGGTGGGCTGGCAGCTCAGTTACTCAGGCCTTATGGGCTGGAAGCTCAGTCACTCAGGCCTGGTGGGCTGGAAGCTCATAAACTGCCAGAAATTCATCCCAAAACAGGTGAGAGACTCTGTGAGAGAGATGGGGAGAGGGTGGAGAATCAATTTTAGACATTTTTCTTCTATTTCTGCAGAGCACAGCAATGAAAGAGAAAAGTCTATCCTGGCCTGGATCTCACAGGAAGCCAATGAAGGGTGGGAGAAAAATACTGGGGTGAGGTTTAATACTTGCAGGAGGAATATTTACTGTTGGGCCGAAGGAACTCCTCCTGGGCTAGTACAGGCCTGAAGCGACTTAAAAAAAGTCTGAGTCAAATCTCAGTGAAGGGCATTTTGGGCAAAAGGGGTTGGTTTCTCGGCTAATAGGGGCCTTGTGGACCAAAATTAGTAGTTTCAGGCAGGCCAAACAACTTGTTTCATTTCATTTCCATTGCCATTTCAGTTTCAAGCATAGGGCAGGCCAAACAACTCATCGCATTTTCATTTCATTTCATTTCCATTGCCATTTCAGTTTCAAGCACATGGCAGGCCAAACAACTCATCTCATTTTCATTTCATTTCCATTGCCATTTCAGTTTCAAGCACAGGACAGGTCAAACAACTCATCTCATTTTCATTTCATTTCCATTACCATTTCAGTTTCAAGTACAGGGCAGGTCAAACAACTCATCTCATTTTCATTAAGGGCTAACACATCATTTATTGCAAGTACATTGCAGACTCACAGTTCAGTGGACTCACAGTTCAGTTGAGCAGAATCACTGTTGTGGCCTTCCCATCGCAATCTTCCAGAGTAACTGACTCACATCAAGGCATCCGGGGTTTTATAGTCCTGCCCCCCCCCCCCCCCCCCCCCGGAAGGGGTGTTACCTTCAACGTGGTGATTGACAGGCAAGAGGACCAATCAGCCGATCTCAAGATTTAACATTCATAACTTTTTTATTTTTCATCGATCGAAAAAATCCTCAGCGGAGGAGGACTGTGAGTAAGATGGCCAAAAATCATAGCGATATAGGTTAGTTTTTTCTAAAATCAATATACAGTGCAGGCAGGAAATGTTCAAGATGAGACTTTTAGTTATATAGATGACCTTGCTTTTCCGATTTTAAATGAATGTTCATTATTGAGTTCCAATGTAAATATTTTGTAATCTTTACTTGGTTAAAATCAAATAAATGCAACTTAACAATATAAATCTTTAAATTTAAACCAGAAAAATAATCAGTTGTGCAAAGGAATGATTAACCCAATGTAGTTCAGCATTGTCAACTGCATTTTAAGGCTACCTCCACTGAGCTAATTTTTATGCGCAGTGTTGATTTCCCTGTAATTGTTAGTAAGAGTTCTTGTTCATGCACAGGATAGCAAGTGTGAGGCATATGGTTTCTTTTCAGCCTCAATAGAAACACATCTAAATGTTCCAATAAATTATGTTGAAATAGAAGCTAAAATTAAAATAGCAATTGAAGTCCATCTGAATGAGAACCCAGGCTGATAATTTGATTTGTAAATGAGCTGGCATTCTGGGTACTAATTAAGCTATTGGTTCTTTGAAGGGGAACATTGAATGGATTCATTTGCTCAGGCAGTGTTAAGAGTGTAAAAGCACATTGATAAATGTATCACATCATGAATGGCTGAAGCATGAAGAGTAACTTTGTCCTTAGAGTAGTTTTGATTTGTTTGAAAGTATTGACAGTGTGAAAGAAGTGAACAGAATATGATTTCAATGGACAGTAGCTGTCAGAAGCAAATAGATTGTAAGATCTTGCCTTTACATTAAATGACATTCGAAACGGCTATTATTTTTAATATTCTCTGTGACTAAGAGAACCATTGCCCACAGAAATGTCATTGTATAGGTAGTGAATTCAAACTTTTTCGTTTTGAGCCTTGTATGTATTGTGTATACCATGAAGTTTATTAATTTGACAGATGATTGATATGGGTCATCTTTTACGGTAGACTTGTTGGTCCTCTGAAATAATCTGTTTTGCATATTGGCAGTACGATATATAATTTTTCTAGAGCAATGCAATATCCAATGGTGAAGATTTTAATACAAAATGAAGATGCAGGAAATTGCTATTCTTGTCCTCTTTGGAATTGTTCTTCAACACCAGCTGCGGAAGAGACACAGCAGCCAATAAATGGAAGGAAGGTTTAGTGGAACAGCCTATTGGGGGTGGCCTTGTTGGGAGAGAGGCTGTGTTGAAATGAAATGCTGTGTTGAGGGTAAGTGTAGAACTGAGACTTTGGCTCAAGATGCTTTGGCGACAGGGCTGATGAAAGGGTAACAGCAGGTTAAGGTGTAGTCTGTTTTCCTGTGTAATTTTTATAAGGTATTTGGTCCTCCGGCAAGATGTTGGAAGTCAGGGGGATTTCATGTACCACTGCGGAATACATCTGAAGCAAGCATGTTCATCTGCTGGATGACCTCGGAATTATTCAGGAGTGTCACAGTGTCATAGATAGGAGTTACAGTGAGGTGGTCACACCTAGCATGAAGTAGATAGGTGGCCACCAAAAAAGGGACTAGACAAAGGGTGTAGGAATTGCCTGGGATCTTTCCACCACCACAACTGGTATGCTCCTTTGGATCAACATTCAGTCTGAAAAAGGGTCTCGACCCAAAACGTCACCCATTCCTCTCCTGAGATGTTGCCTGGCCTGCTGAGTTACTCCAGCATTTTTTGTCTACCTTCGATCTAAACCAGCATCTGCAGTTCTTTCCTACGCATGCTCCTTTGGATACTGTTCTGAGGTGGACCTGTCTGGGGAGAGCAGCAGCAGTGCACAAGACTGTGGTGTTGGGCCTGGCTCTGAGGCACAGCCAGGAAGGGAAAAGTCAGACAGAGCCATTGTGATAGGAAACTTGTTAGTTGGGGGAACAGATAGCAGATTCTGTGGCAGCAATATTCTCAACCTAAAGATGTAAATGAGCTGTACGTGGCAGAATTTTTACACAGAGGGTGCTGAGTGCCTGGACAGAGTTGTCAAGGATGGTAGTGCAGATGGATACAATACTGGCATTTAATAGGCTTTTAGATAACACATGTCCAGGTTCAGGAACAGCTTCTTTCCAACAACCCGTGCTGCCTGTGCCACTGTTACTCCAGCTTTTTGTGCCTATCTTGACTTGGATATGCAATCAATGGAGGGACATAAATCACGTTCGGGCAGATGAAATTAGTTTAAAGCCTCTGTCCCACTTTCACGACCTAATTGGCGACCTCTGCCGAGATTGCCCTTGACTCATACTCGCAGCATGGTCGCCACGAGGTCGTAGAAGGTCTTCGTAACTCTTCCTCATGCTCGTGAGTGGTCTCTGCGTACTCGTGGCCTCAAGTAGGTTGCGCCGTTTTTTCCAACCTGATAAAAAATGTCCACGGAAAAAGTTGATACTTTTTACTCGTAGGTAGGTTGTAGCTAGGTCGTAGTAGATCGTGATGGTAATCGTAGGTCGGTAACTGGCCCGAGAAAAAAATGCGAACATGACATAATTTTATCATGTGATCACTTTCCACTCGTAGCCAGCCGTAGTTGGTCTTAGGTGTGGAAGACGAGGTCGAGGGGGATCATAGGAGGTCATAGACTTAGTCGTAGGAGGTCGTACAGATGGCCGTAGGAGGTCTTAGATAGAGTCTTGGGAGGCCTTTTACTTCTGCAAGTCAACACGAACCTGACAATTTTTTCAACTCGTCTAGGGTCTTCTCAACTCGTGGATTAGGTCGTCCAAGTGGGACAGGCCCTTCACTTGGCATCATGTTTAGCGCAGACATTGTTGGTCATGTTTAGCACAGATACTTGGTTGAAAAGCATTTTCCTGTGCTGAACTGTTCTATGTTTTATGACGTACTTCCCATTTTCACTCTTATTGGGCTTGTTGCAAAAATTAAACCCTCTTGTTTTGAATTCCCAGATAAAAGACATTTCTCCATATCTATGCTATTGAAGCCATTGCCAACATTAATATCTGGATTGTATCACTCCTTAACTATCTAAACCCAAATGAATATTTACCCTTATAATTTAACATTTAATCCTGCAATTATTGTGGGTGATTTGCTGTTTTCTTTCTGTGAAGATTAGAATTCAGAGATGAAGGCAGTCCTCCAGATGGAATTGATCAAGGCTTTGATCAATCACCATCAGAGACTTCCTATTGTGTCATTCCTTGATCCCACCTTTTCCTCTCCATCTTTAAAACTTCAAACGTTTTCCATTTCCAGTGTAAACATTAACACTTTCTTTCTCCACAAATGTCTGAGTATCCAAGTATTTTACTTTAGTTTTCGAGGATCTGCGGTGCTTAGTTTTTTTTAAATTAAAGCTCCTCTTCCACATATTTGAATTCCTTTGAAATAGAGGCCAACGTGCCATGAAACTTTCTCATCGCATTTTGTGCTGCTGCAAGTTTTTAGTTTTTTGTACAATGGCACAGAAATCCTGCACCCCTGGTCCTGATCAATTTATTAAATGCGCTAATCTGGTGTTTCTCACTTTCATCTGCTTTAGCTTCATTTAAAATGTAGTTTTAATAACATCTTGCTTTCATCTCAACTTCCTGAGCTTCCTACTTTAATGTCACCTGAAAACTTGGATATATAAATTTATTTCTGTTCCACTCATTATTATATGTATATCAAAATTGCGAGGCTCTGTATAAATCCCAGGCTAAATGTCATAAGGCCAAGAGAATGAGCCTTTTATATCAACCTATTGTCTCTATGATAGCTAATCTACATTACAGCTTTCAGTCTGAAGAAGGGTCTCACCCCGAAACATCACCCATTCCTTCCATCCAGAGATGCTGCCTGTCCCACTGAGTTACACCAGCATTTTGTATCTATAATAATAATAATAATACATTTTATTTATGGGCGCCTTTCAAGAGTCTCAAGGACACCTTACAAAAATTTAGCAAGTAGAGGAAAAACATGTAAGCGGAATGAAATAAATAGTAGAGACATGACTAGTACACAAATTAAAGACAGAATTCAATTCAAAACACAATATGAGGCAATTCAAGCACAGATGAAAAGGGAAGGGGACGTGGGGCTAAGGATAGGCAGAGGTGAAGAGATGGGTCTTGAGGCGGGACTGGAAGATGGTGAGGGACACGGAATTGCGGATCAGTTGGGGGAGGGAGTTCCAGAGCCTGGGAGCTGCCCTGGAGAAGGCTCTGTCCCCAAAACTGCGGAGGTTGGATTTGTGGATGGAGAGGAGACCGGCTGATGTGGATCTGAGTGACTGTGAGGGTTGGTAGGGGGAGAGGAGGTCAGTGAGATATGGGGGGGCCAGATGGTGGAGGGCTTTGTAGGTGAGGACCACTCATAGTGTAGGTGAGGTCTATCTACATAACAAGGCATGGTTACAATGCTCTTTAAATGCAATCCTGTTTAAAATGTTTGATGGATTTCCAAACAGAAGATAAAGATCACTGAAGCAAATACCATCTTAAATATGCAACGATAATCTTGAAAAAAAAGTTGAAATGTCCAACTGAACGCTAGTTGAAATTCCTGTCGTCATGACCAATAAACTGTATTTCCAGCAACATCCTTGATATCCATTTCTATATAATTTTAATTTAATTTTGTGCGTCACAAATTACAATACAGTATATATGAAACACGTGTGTGGAATGGTTTCTCATCTCCTATTTCTTCCTTAACAGTTATGCTTCACAAGTATATGCTCAAGACTATGGATAAAATTCATTGGTTTGTTCTCCTGTTGTATGTTGATGTCTAACAACTGATTAGTCAGACTGTGGATATTGCTTTGACCAGATATGTCATATTTAACACAGATGTTATAGGATAAATTCATCAATTAGCTTAAAATCTCCCTGGGCGAGATTACTCTTTAGAGAACCTTATGAACAAGACTACAACTGTACAACAAATGGTACAGCATTCCCTCCGTTATAGGGTGTCGGGTTTAACTGTTTTATATCGTGCCGTGTGCTCTTTCAGTTAGGTTTAAAATATCTCATGGAACTATTTTCAACAAGGCCTTTATTTAATGTATTTATCCATAAAGTAGATTATGTGGTCATTGTCACCACTGCATTCAAAGCGTATTGTGTGCTAGTTGGTTGTCACATTTCCTCCTGCACAGAAATTATGCACTGTATTATCAGATATTCTAAAAGGACATTAAAAATACTGCATGAGTTATGGTTTTTCCACAAATAGTATCATTTATGTGACTCCTGCAGCACTTCTCGTGCAGAACAGACATTGAGAATAATGTAGCAACAATTCACGTCTTTAATGTTTAAGTAGTAATTTATATATTCTCAGAGCTGATTGCAATTACAGTGTATTGATCAATTGGAGACACAGCCTTTCTTATTTTCGCTTTTAAGGAAATGCCAATAATTCCTTGCTGACTTATCTCATATTGTATTTAGAGCCAGTTAAAAAGCATGGAAATAGGCCCATTGTGCTGTTTAATCTTCTAGATAAGTGTATCATGTGAAATCTTGTCAAAGACTTTGCTAAAATCCATATGGACATGTCCACTGCCCTGCCCTTATTAGTTCTGTTCATTACCTCTTCAAATAAAAAGCTTTTCACTGTACCTCGGTACACGTAACAATAAACTAAACTAAACTAAACCAGATACTTGAACAGTTTTGTGATTTCCCACATACAAATCCATGCTGACTATCATTAATCAGGATTTGTCTATCCATTTGCTGGTAGATTCTATTCCTCAGAATCCACTTGCCCATCACTGACATTATGTCTATCGGTCTGTAATTCCCTGGCTTGTTCGTGCTAACCTCTTTAAATAGCTGCACATCAGCCACTCTGCCAGAACTTCACCTGTGACTAATGCTGATGCAACAGTCTCTGCAAGGACCAAGGCTAACCCGCGTGGGGGGGGGGGGGGGGGGGGGGGGGGGGGGGGGGGGGGGAACGAGAACAAAGGAGGACCTGGCGTTGGGTACTTTGTAACTTTGCCAGCACCCTTTATGTGGCAACTTTTTGCAGAATATCACTGTGACTTGTCACATGTGACAATAAAGCATCATTCATTCATTCAAGGCCTCTACATTTCTACCCTTGTTTATACTATATGGTTTGTGGATGCACTTGGTCCGACCCTGGTGATTTATTCACCATAATGTGGTTTATCCACCTTTATGTGGTTTAAGATTGCATTAGCCAATACTTTCTTCTTGCTAATTCTTATGATCTTCGACATCACAACTCAGTTGCATTAATTTCTTAACTTCCATAGCATTATCCACAGTAAAAACTGATGAGAAATACACAAAGATGGCCAGGTTGATCTTTAAGGGGACCTAGCCACCCTGTTACTTCTAATATAGATATAGAATCTATTGGGATTTCCTTTACCTTGACTGCCAGATCCATTTCATGCCCTCTTTTTGCCCTCCTGATCTTCTTCAGTGTACTATGATTTTCTTTTCCTGATGAGAGCCTCAAAATCTCTTGTCAACCAGGGTTCCTTGAACTTGTCCTTCGCCCTGACGGGAACATGTCCTTGAACTCTTGCTATGGCATTGTTAAAAGCTTCCCATCTGCCAGATGTCCCTTCAAGTGCAAACGGTCTCACCCATTTGACCTCTGCCAGTTTCTGCCTAATGCCCCTAACGTTGACCTTGTCTGAATTTAGGACCATAATTTGTCAACTATTTGGCTATTCCTGTGGATCCTTTTTTTAGTATGCATAATATGTATGCTAACCTGTATTAACAGGACTGAGCTTTGATCTTGTGCAGTCTGTTTACCTATAGTTTGCTGAGGAATTTCATACTGATTCATTTAACAAACATTCATTATGGTACGCATTCATTATTGGAGACTGGCTATGATCAGATACACTTTGTTCTCTAAGATCAGAGCTTTGCGTTGTTGTGTATCCGACATGCAGTAAAAAAAGGTGTTTACAGGCAAATTATTTCAATTTTAAAAAGCAGTGTAAAGAAAAAACACATTGATGGTAGTTTTCATTGTTTTTGCAAAAGCATTAGATATAATGTTCATATATTTTCAGATTACTACAAAGAATGGGAATCCTGAACAGTTTTACAGCACCGATGATAAAGTTTTTATATAACTCTCAATTGACATAAGTACAACTAATCTTGTCCATATGAAATTAAATACATAAAATGCAGAACTACTTTCACTCTGTCCACTCGTCGTCTTCCCCCTGCCGATCCTCCTTCCTCCTTCGCTCTGTGTACTGATAATGTTTGCAGATGAATAAATTATATTTTGAAGTAGAAAATTCCATTCTTTAAAAAAATAAGATATTTACTTTGAGTTTGGAAATGAATGATAAATAATGATACGTGATGAGGAAGTTTTTGGCAAATGAAGTGAGGGATTTAAACTTCTGTGTGTAAATATTCAGCAACCTTTGCCTACACTTGCGCAGTCAGGACTCATTGCAAAAATAAGATGAAGAAAAAAGCTGCTTGGCAGGAGAGGAGAAAGTTGATGAATTGAGGAAAAAATTGCCGCTGAGAATTCATGGTTTAAAAATGAATAAAATTGTAAATGCAGCGGTAATAGCATAATCTTAATTTATGCAGCATACAATACGTGTGTATCTGTGGCGTAGTGGTTGTTTCAACTATGCGCATAGTTGAAACAAAAATGGCAAAAACTACATTTTTTAAATATTTTTTCCTGATATCTGTTTAATTTATCAACAGGAACCAAGGTGACATCATCTGTACATGTTTTGAAGCTTATAAAGCAAGCTGGTGACAAAGTATTGGTTTATTACGAAAGACCTGTTGGTGGACATCGGAATCAACAATGTGGCTCACTCCAGGAGAACTGTGGCCAGCTTGAGGACACTGGGTTTAGTGCACAGTTTGGACAACATGCATTTGATGATGATGGTATTTTAGATAATGTTGACGGTAAAGACTTAGATTCTGAATTCGAAGAATTAGTATGTCCTGAAATCAAACCACCGACCATAATCGTAAAGGAGGATTTTGCACCATCTAATCTAAGTCCAAAGCGTTCAGTAGCTACACTTGCCACCAAGCCACTAGGAACCATATCCCCCATTCTGAATCGTAAATTAAATTTGGGGAATTACCAGATTCCCCTGAAATCACAGCAAAAAGACGCAGCTAAGTTTGCCCAGCCAAAGTGTTTAGACGTCCCTGATGGAGCACAGCAGCCAAGTAAGCCAGCATTAGGATCCACAAATAAACCTCCGGTGCCCCCAAGGCCTCAGATAAAGATAATTTCAGCTGCTTCTGAAGCCCAGAACCTGTCTGAATCTGCAGACACAGCTACAGAAAAACTTGACAAATCGGCAACATCCATCAATAGTGCAGAGAAAAGTATTGAAAAAAGTGTCAGTAAAAATCTAGATCAGATGGAAGATGCATCTCAGTCCAGGCCAACAGCTAGTAAACAAGATTCCAAGGAGAAATTACCAGAACCTACCTGCAGAGTGCGCGATGGGGCAGAAGGGAATAAAATCTGGGAGTCACCAGAGATATCCTATCGCAAGAGATTTGTGAAGTGGAACAAGGCAACGTGCGTGTTTGACGTTGAAGGACGCCACAGATACATCAACGTTGCCGTGTGGTGTAAAGAACCTTTTAAATCAGGTGAACTCATGTGTTTAGGCCATGCAAGTATAAAACTTGAAGAGATAGCCATGGAATGTCTTTGCACTGCATCAATGGAGTTTCAGACAACCTTTCGGCTTAATGCTCCTGAACCAAAAGCTGTTGTCAGTAGAACTGCATTACGAAATCTAAGCACTCATAAGGGATTCAATGAGAAACTGTGCTATGGTGACGTTACACTAAATTTTACCTATTTAAAAGAGGGTGATACAGAAAACTCTAGCATTCAAATAGAAAGGGAAAAGGAAGATCATTTACAGGAGGATATTCCTGTCATCATTAAGGAGGAAACTGATCCCTCGTGTATGGACAATAAGCACAATTTCCAAGATACTCAGTTTCAGAATCCAACCTGGTGTGATTACTGTAAAAAGAAAGTCTGGACCAAAGCTGCTTCTCAGTGCATGAACTGTGCATATGTGTGTCATAAAAAGTGTCAGGATAAGTGTCTGGCAGAAGCACTTCTTCCAGGTCTCACAGAGAGAAGAGCTGATTTGGAAGCCAAGCCGTCCTTTAACAGGTCAACAGGGTTAACACGGCATATCATCAACACCAGCTCACGCTTGCTGAACCTGAGACCAGGACAAAGAGCTCGTCTTGCGGATCCTAGTGTAGATTTGGTGGAGCCTTCACCCAAACAAACTCCAAATACATCAGACAATGAAAGCAGTGACACAGAGACGTACAGTGCCAGTAGTCCATCCAAACGGGTGGCTTCTTCCATGGGTAACAAGTTATCAGTGAAGAAAGACGGTGGTCTCGACGATAGTGTATTGATTGCTGTAAAGGAGATTGGTCGAGACCTGTATCGTGGATTACCAGCCGATGAACGATTTCAAAAACTGTACTTGATGTCAGAAAAGCTACAGAATGAAATAGAGTTGGAACTGGAACAGAATTATGCTCTGCAGAAAGAAGAAAAGGATTGCACAGATCCTAAAAAGAAATGTCATTTGTCTGCTGCTATTTCAAAGTCAATTGAACGGCTACAAGCCCTTACACTGCTCACAATCCACTACAAAGCAGGAATTGATGATTTAGAATTTAGCGACTTTGCATCTTCTGAACAACAGGCAAAAAAAGCCTCAAAGCTTACAGATGATATTTTATCCCTAACAACAGACGATATTGATGTTGGCAGTCAGGCAGATGTGCAACCACTTACTGAAGAATCAAATGAGCAAACTATCGATGAAACTGAATCAATTTCTTGACTTAATTCATTTTCCCCATAATTGCAGTAGAGATATTTACTATTTACTATTTTGTTGACTTTTCTTTTGCTTCTGTGCGATTACGCAACTGTTATTCTCTCTTGCAAATCTGGCTGTTAATGTGACTATTGTGTCAATAAACAATGGCCAGATCAATTTAAGATTTTCCCTTCCCACCAAAGTTTTTGTTTCCACATCTATGTAAATTTGTGGTGTTATGATATGCGGCTGAGTCCACAGTACGCCGGGACAGTTGATGTAAAGTCTCTTCTGGGACCAGGTTTCAGAATTCAAATCATGTTAAAACCTCTAATCCTTTATATTATTTGTTTGTTATGTAGACGTTTCTTTGCCAAACCTGTATCAATATAGTAAACTGTGTGGTGAGCTTTTTGTATTTATTGAAAGTAAAACTGGGTTTTCTTTGGTATGTTTTATTTCTTTATAAATTTAATTGATGACTGCACTGGAACTCTGAAATGCTTGTGCAAGGAGTGCAAGAAATGCACTGACATCCTCATCTTTAATGAAGCTGTAATGTATACTACCAAGACATGGCTATTTAATTAATATTTATGTACGTGTTACATAGTGAAGCATCCAGCTTGTTTTCTCTGCAGAATGGTGGGGATGTGGGAGGGAGGGTGTGGGGTAAATTTTGATAGAATGTGACATGATTCAACTTGCCAAGTAGTAACCTTTACACAAGTAGAATAATTGATAGTGAAAGCCGAGAAAAAATATTGCTAATTATTTGAGGGGTGTCAATTTGATTTTGTTTAATAAGCGGACTTCTGTGTTCTGCTAGTAAACTCCTCCCCATCCCAACTCCCACTTGATCCACCCTGACCCCATCCCAACCACCACCTCAGCTGAATGGAGAGTTGGGTGTCTAGAACTTTAACACTGCCCCAATAAATACAATAATGCAAAATTGTTGGGGTTTCTTTTGTAACCTTATTTAATTGCATCTATATTTGTAATTTTCATATGTTTGACCAGAAGGTCATGTACTGTATTGACAATTCTGAAGCATTGCACTCAACAAAAGATACGCATTCATATTTCCAATGTGTAGGTAAATATATTTACACCGGAGTTTGGAAGAAAGGAGTTTTTCCAAATACAGCAAGGCTGAAAAGAAGTGTTTTTTATTTCACACCATTTATATGTTTTACAAATCAGCCTAAATACTGAAGAATTGCGTGTACATAACATTGCCCATATTACACTGGTGCAATATCTGTACATTGATTGGATGTAACAATAAGTTTTTAAAAACTTTTGATTTAGAAAATGTCTTTAGTTTCTTGGTTTTGAAATGTACAAATGTTTCTATATGCATCTGAATATTTTGGAATGTTTCAGAAATTTCTGAAATGTTTGGTGTGTTAATATTTTTTACTTTGACATTTCCAGCAGAGCAAGTGGGCATGGCTTAGCTGGCTGTTAAATATTTTTACATTTCAGGCAGGTGACTTGTTGCCTGGTTGGCTCTTTCACAGGGCAGGTCCTTGCCACCGAGGAAACCTCGCAGTAGTTTCTTGAATCTCCTACTGGGAGGAATGTCTGCTTTGGAAAGGTGTGAAATGGTCACTGCTGAGTTTGAATTCTGGGTCAGTGACATACTGTGGAAATAGATTTCTCTATCGCTAGGCCAGCGATTTTGATATTAATCCTGAATCTGTGTCCTTTTATTACCCATCCACCAGTAGAAAGAGATCATCATACTTCACCCAATCTCTCTTTGCTTTCTCTGCTCTATGGTGAACAGCCTAATCCCCTTGAGCCTCAATCCTGGTATTCTTTGTATAGGTGGGTAGTTAAAAAATAATCAATCGTATTGATGAGCACAAAAGTGCGAAAATACGTTCCAAGACTACAAAGAAATTAGGGAAGAGGGAATGGGACTAAAGAGATCACACTGCTGGTGTCTTTCATGGATTTTACGGGCTGAATTACTGCCTCTGACGTAAGAATGAGATGCTAGGGAAAATACTTTTCATTGAGAGAGCAAGAATCAGCAGTAATATATAAAATAAAGCCCTCCAGTACCAATAAACTATCAATCCCAGCCTGAGAGGGGTAACTACTAGTCTCATTGTTCCACAGTTTTCAGAGGCCTTTAGATAGAATCGACAAATTGAACTCGATCTTGTGAAGTAACTTGAAACCATCCCAATTTATTTCATGCCATCTGGAAAAATCTGCCCACGATGTGAACCTGAACACTTTGAAAAGCTGATGCATCATGTCCATAATATCACTTTCATTGCAAAAAATGACAATATTTGAACGGGTTTATTGTTAGCTGTTACACAAATACTACCTTTTTAAAATATTTTCACAATACTTTCACATAATTAGAATGTATTGTTTAAAGGCCAATTTTTAGCCGAAAGATGTAATTTCAACAAGGAATCTGGTAGCATATTTAATAGTCACTGAGTCTGAGGTTATGGGTTCAAGTTACAGAATTGTCAGCATAAAATCTAGACTGAAGCATCGGGACAGTTTTAAGGTAGTGCTTCACTATGAGATGTACCATCTTTTAATTAAGCCTTTAAAACTAGAGCAACTCTGCCCAGATGGTCGTAGATCGTCCCATAGATAATTTGTGCATTATCTCCTTTCTTGCATTCATCCCCCAATCAATCCTTCTATACATATTTTTTAAAATGACTAATGGATCATTATCACTAATGGATCCTGTTTCTGTTTAGTGTATGCTGACACCATTCTTACAACAATAACTTCAGTTTCATAGGATGAAGAGCTCTTAGGAAAATGACATGAAAGTTGCTATATGAATTCAAGCTTTTCTCCAAATATTAAAGACAGCACAAATAGGAAATAATTTTCAGTTATGATTAATAATTTACTGTGGTTAGTTGTCACGCATAAAGATAAATGTAACTGATTTTGCTTGAATATTCATTCTCAACTTCAAAACTCAATTATGACCATTGTCAAAATCTGACTAGCTGCATATGTCCTATATTCCTTCTTTAATTATTTTTTTTGACGTTTACATGTGAGCTTTCACATCCCCCCGAGTTACTTAAAATGATTACATTAAACAATTAACCATACATCCTAAAATTTGCAGCTGAAATAAAATATAATTTGGTTTGGATGAGAATACTTCATTTTCTCTGCATGACATAATTATACTTTTTTAAATCAATGTCCTTCACTGCACCCACCTGCTCCTTGGAATAAGTTGGCATGCATTGCATTCTTAGGTTCAGCCTAAGATTAATTCAGATAGATTTTTTAAAGAATGTAATTTGCTTGTGCATAATTTTTGACCCAAGGTGGTTCTTTTTTTTTTACTTAAATTTTTATTGATTTTTAAGAGCTATATACAAAACAGTGCAACACCATCTCCATAAATAAAACAAAGCAAGAAAAACAGCAATCAAAGTAAAAAAATAAGTAGATGGGGAAAAAAAGTAAATAAATTAAAAAATTGGAATAAGACCGTGTGGTTCACTTACCAAATTAAAAAAAGAAAAAACATTACATTGATTAGTTGTCTGGAGATAATTCAATATTCATACAAACATACCATCTAGTTCTATATAACACAATCTTCCCATATCTAGCTCGGCATTTATCTAATTGGTGTCATGGCTCAAATAAACGGTCCATTTTCCCAGGTCTTCTCAAATGAATTCTCCTTGACTCTCAAGGAATATGTCAATTTCTCCATATTAGAGATGTCTCGCACAATTTCTAACCACTGTAACTGTTTTGGACTTTTTTCATTAAGCCACTGCCTGGTAATGGCCTTCTTACTTACTGCAAGCAAAACTTTAATCAAATATGCATCTTCTATTTTTACCCAAGGTGGTTCTTAAACACAGACTCTTAGCCCAATAGTAAAGAAGTCCTAGACTGTTTGAGACCTTTCTCAAAGTTAGCAAACCGCAGCACTTGTGTGCACCACACATACAGCCTGATCAAACACTTTCAAGCTCTTGCCCACGTCCTTATTTCGGTAAAGGATTTGTTGACGTTTTGGATCAAGATGAATCATACTGGCCATTATGAATCAGGGTATCTCCAAAGTCTTGAGGTAGCAAGCAAACATTTAATTCCTTACCTTCTGTTTTAGTAAAACCTTAAATCTATTTTAAATAAATTACCAGATGGTTTTGCTGAAAATATGGAGAGAAATTCTTGATAAACACATCAAGCATTCCTTATAGATATTTTACAACCTAAGTGAGCTTTGCTGCATAACATATCCGACATAATGCACTGAATTGTGCCAAAGAGAACTGGGTGAGTTCCTGTACAATGTTAATATCACTATGCATCAAAAGCACAGGTGATGTTTACCAAGGATTCCTGGACCTCATCTTTATCAGTATTTGTGAGCCAAAAGGTAAATGAAGAATTTATTTGTCATGAACTAAGTCTATGTTTTAGTTTTTCTCAATTGATTTTAGCCTCTCCCAAGAGAATAAGTAATTCTCAATGAGAGAATTGAAGGTCATGATGTGTAACTGCAACATAACAACATGGGACGGGCTCAATGTGCTAACTGTTTTCTCTGTCTCATTTGGCTCTAATGACTGGCATTTGTGATAAGAAAATATCGTGAAGTAAAGGTTTTTGGAATATTTTCCAAAAATATCTAATTCTGAATAGCTGATAAATTAAGCAGATGAAGCCATTTTACTCAGGATACCTTTATTACTGATATTTGTCTAGGAAGCAAAAATACACGCATTCACAGACGTCCACGCATATACACAGACACACATCTGACTGCAGATTAACAAGCCCACTTATTGATCAACAGAGATGTTCTGTCCACCTTTATATTTGTATTTGCCCATCTGTTACAGTACACAAAGCGACCAAATGTTCAATTAGTCTGTGGACAGTGATTATATTTACATGCACAGGATACATTGTGTTTACCATAAATTTAGTGATTTGTCACGGTTGCAATATGTGACATTTATCAATGCCTACTTTTACATATTCATGAATGGTGTTGACAGAATTAGATCATCCGGTGTAGTTTAAATCATGGATTCTGAATGCGCTTATGCGTCAAAGTTTGCAGCTTAATTGTCACCAGGAGCAGTCTATGTAGATAAATAATGCAATAAAGGTGTCTAACACATCCATTGCATGTAAATATATTAAATATAATGAAGGCACATACATGTTTTGTTACAGACTGAAATGTGTCCTACAACAGATACGTGTTTATAAAAAAAAAGTAGTTGCACTTGCTTTCAAAGTAAATATTTTTCAACTTTTGTTCCTCTCTAAACCATTATCACAGTTCATCATTTAATGCAAATTGTATCAGCAGATGAAACTCACTTTTTTTATGGAAGAGGGAACCATACCCTTCAATAGATGTGGGCAGTTCTTTGGTGCAGCTCGTAGAGCTTCTGCCTCAGTACTAAAGACACTGACCTCGGGTGCTGTCGGTTTGGATTTAGTACCTTTACCACCGGGTCCCTTTGGTTTTCCTCCAGGTGCTCCAGTTTCCTCCCACATCCCAAAGATGAGCAGGTTTTTAGGTTAATCGGGGCTCTGCAATATGCCCTAGTCTGTGGGGTGTGAGCGCAAAGGTGGGATAAAGTACAGTGTCCTCCGTAATGTTTGGGAGAAAGACCCATCATTAAAGTATTTGCCTCTACTCCACAATTTGAGATTTGTAATAGAAAAAAATCACATGTGGTTAAAATGCACATTGTCAGATTTTATTAAAGGGTATTTTTATAAATTTTGGTTTCACCATGTAGAAATTACAACTGTGTTTATACATAGTCCCCCCATTTCAGGGCACCATAATGTGTGTAATCGCTCAGGTGTGTTTAAATGGCTTGTTAATGCAGGTAAAAGAGAGCTTGCAGCACCTAGTCTTTCCATCACCTTTGGAAACTTTTATTGCTGTTTATCAACATGAGGACCAAAGTGATGTCAATGAAAGTCAAATAAACCATTATGAGACTGAGAATCAAGAATAAAACAGAGACATTAGCCAAACCTTAGGCTTACCAAAATCAACTGTTTGGAACATCATTAAGAAGAAAGAGAGCACTGGTGAGCTTGCTAATCGCAAAGGAACAGGCAGCCCCAAGAAGACCTCCATAGCTGACAACAGAAGAATTCTCTCTATAATAAAGCAAAACCCCTAAACACCTGTCTGACAGATCAGAAATACGCTTCAGGAGTCAGGTGTGGATTTGTCAGAAATACAGAGGCTACACTGCAAGATGCAAATCACTGGTTAGCTGCAAAATAGGGTGGCCAGGCTACAGTTTGCCAAGAAGTACTTAAAAGAGCAACCACAGTTCTGGAAAAAGATCTTGTGGACAGATGAGACGAAGATTAACTTATATCAGAGTGATGGCAAGAGCAAAGTATGGAGGAGAGAAGGAACTGCCCAAGAACCAAAGCATACCACCTCATCTGTGAAACACGGTGGTGTGGGTGTTATGGCCTGGGCATGTATGGCTGCTAAGGTACTGGCTCAATTATCTTCAGTGATGATACAACTGCTAATGGTAGTAGCATAATGAATTCTGAAGTGTATAGACACATCCTATCTGCTCAAGTTCAAACAAATGCCTCAAAACTGCCTGGCAGAGCATCACCAGGGAAGACATCCAGCAACTGGTGATGTCCATGAATCGCAGACGTCAAGCAGTCATTGCATGCAAAGGACATGCAACAAAATACTAAACATAACTACTTTCATTTACAGACATTGCTGTGTCCTAAACATTATGGTGCCCTGAAATGGGGGGGGGGGGGGGGGGGGGGGGGGGGGAACGGGGACGTATAAAACACTGCTGTAATTTTTACATGGTGAAACCAAAATGTATAAAAATGGCCTTTATTAAAATCTGACAATGTGCACTTTAACCACATGTGATTTTTTTTTTAATTACAAATTTCAAATTGTGGAGTACAGAGGCAAATAAACAATGGGTTTTTGTCCCAAACATTTTGGAGGGCACTGTAGAACTAGGTCAATGGGTAATCAATGGTCATCGTGGACTTGATGGACCAAAAAGCCCGTTTCCATGATGCATATCTTAACTAAATTAAAGCTGTAAACTTTGCAGAAGGAATTGTTTCATTCATTTGTCACTTAACTGGTGAACTTTACTTTTGGCAACTAATTTGCAGACCTATAATCGCATATCTGTTTTATTCAAAGAAAACATTTAGAACAATGAACACATATTGGGAAAAACTGAGCAGACAAAGGCCATCTTCATTAATAAATGCAAGATTATAAAATATATTGTCTTCAATTAAATAAATATCACGATTTTATTAGGCTGCTGGTAATTTAATTCAACCTTTTTTTTACCCTAGCCCAAGCTCCATTTAGTTGCATTTCTAAATAATTCTAAATCTGGATAAATAAGGTTGCAACTTTGGTATGCTTTCATGGTAGAATAATTAAACAATTTAGATATTAATTTATGGGACAGATCACATAACACTTGAATATACATTAAGATAATAGTGCAAAGAAAATGGCATGGCTCCAATCATTCATCACTCCTAGATTCTTCCTCATCATCAATCATTGGGGCTTTATGAAAGTAGTCTTGAGTTGTGTACATTTTGGTTTTAACAGGGCAATTTTGATTCATCAAAATAGCCTAAAATAAAATAAATTCAAGTATTACTGTGTGCAGTTCAGCAAACAGTGGTAGGTATTGATAAATTAATTGTTTTCCCTTACCATCTTTTCTTCCTTGGCAGGAGGGCTTCGAAGAAAAAAGCACAGTGGAGCATATAGTATGTCAATGATTCCAATAATTGCCATCAACCAAGGAAATCCTATTGTTTCAGCAATGGCTCCACCAGTTGAAGGGCCTGGAAAAAATTCATAAATAAGGGAAAACAACACAATATCAACAATGCTGTTAACTTTGTGTTATTTAAATTTAAAGTATTTTAATGTTTAAATTATTATAAATTTAAAATACTTCATCAGTGTGTAATACATTTTGATGCTGGTTTAACTTTTAAATTGCCAATTATGCTAATTAGCTAACACTTGTCAGCATGAGCAAGGTAAGCATCTAAGTAATATTAACATTTATATAGTTTAAAACCAAAGTGAAGGGGTGGTCAATGGTCCCTGTGGACTATCGGGCTGAATGGTCTGTTTCCATGCTGCATCTCTAAACGAAACTAAACAACATCAGTGGAGATAAATTATGTATTAAGAATCAGATGAGATTCTGAAAGCTAACCAACTTTTCCATCAGTGTTTAATAAATGTTGGTGCTAGTTTAAAATCAAGTGTCTGACAAGCATGGTAATTAGCTTAGATCGGTCACTATGAACGTGGTAGGAATTATTACATTGAACTGTCTGAGATGTTATTAATGGAGTATTGCCTCAAATGTCATCAGCACCAAAATTATAACAGCCAAAAACATAGCAAGTGATTTATCATTTCAAAGGCTTTGTAGTGAGTTTGAATAACCCAATTTAATTATTGCCTGGAATGCCTTTAGCCAGAGAATTTCTTAACTTCAAATTCCAATTAATTTAGCCGACCAATTGTCAAGAAGATGAAAATTAGCAAGAAATGTATATTGTGGGTACATCATTAAATTGGCATTGTGTTTGCTTTTTAATTAATCTTTTGTTCACCCATTCTAACATCTATTAAAAATCCATAATGTTTTAATTATCGTATTGGGATGTAAATTATTAAACACGGCTTTCATTTAGAATTGTTGCAAAACTTTATAAGCACAAATTGCTCATTTTAATCTGTCGTTCTTCATTAATCATACTGATGACATCACAGTCAGTTGGTTATCTTGTGGTGAACACAGGTAATATCATTTTGTGAACAGAATCCTTCCTAATGTAAAAAGAGTGAATTTGAAGCTAATTTTTTTTTTACAGGTGGGGGTGTGTTTATTTGACCCCAATATTTTGCGCATACTTCACCCACACTTCATCTTTCCTGAACACACTGAAGAGATTTCTGCTTTGAAATGTGTTCCCTACATTTCAATGTTCCATCTTTCAATTATAGCTCCAAATATCAACCGGTCAGAAAATCAAGTACAGTTTTTCACCTAGTGTTTATTGTATTGATTTCTATTTTTGCCTTTTCAAAATGTAGGAAACATCAGGAGGATTAGGTTAGAAGCTACCAGTCTTTCACCTCTGCAGGCATTGTTCAAATCTTACAGATGTAATCCGTCTTTATCAAATTACTTCTCCTTTCACTTTGCGTCAAATATAAGAAACGCTGCAGTATTTTTAAATATTTGATTAAATGCAATGATGGAATTGATGCATGTTGTATCTCCAATGACTTAAACTTCAAATTGTAATTTTTTTAAATAAACATTGAGATGGCTTTTTTGTTTGCTAAACAGACCCAGTTAGTTACTTTCTGTAATTGTCACCTTTTTATTTACATTAACTACCATTGCCCAAAAGATTTTCTGTTGAAACAGATCATTTGCAAAAACCCGGTAACTAAACTGAATAAAGTGTACTAGAATCAAATTATGCACAAATCGTTAATGGTTGGCACAATGGCATGCCTGGTGAAGCTGCTGTCTTACAGCGCAAGAGACCTAGGTTCAATCTTGACCTTGGTGCTGTCTATGTGGTGTCTGTAAGTCTTCCCTGTGACTGTATAGGTTTCCTCTGAGTATTCTGGTTTCCTCCCACAGCCCAAATATGAGCACGTTTGTAGGTTAATTAGCCTCTGTACGTTCCCCCTAATGTACAGAGACTGGAAGTAGAAATGAGATAACTAGTGTGAATGCACGATTAATGTTCTGCACAGATTTGGTGGGCCAAAGGGCCCGTTTCCATGCTGTGTCTTTCAATCAGTCAATCAATCAATCAATCAATCTATCTATTTTGGCCAGAACAATGAATGGACAGCAGATTCCCATTTTCCCAATGCCTGCTCCTATCCAGCACCAGTACACCAGGAGTCTTGTCTTCCAGCAACCCTGAAGATATTGAGATGGCTAAACATAAACAGTTTCTTCCCATCTGTTAGCAGGCAACTGACCTGCAACATCCTATCACCATCTAGAGAGTGATCCTGACTTATACATCATTGGAGACCTTTGGACTCACTTTATTTGGACTTTACTGAACTTTATCTTGCACTAAACATTATTCCCGTTATCCTTTATCTCTACACTGTGAGCAGCTGGACTGTAATCATGTATAGCCTATTAAAAAAAAGTATCACTGTACCTCAGTACATATGACAATACTAAACTAAACTAAAGAATCGCCATGGAAACAATTAACATTTTAAATAACAAGCAGAATATTTAATGTGCACTGAGGATATATTCACCCTGCTGCTAACGAGATCTAAATATTATTACTCGATCGTATTGGTTTTCTGAAATCAAAATACTACAGGGTTTCTGAAATGGTTGGTTTCCCCAAAACTGATATCCATGTTGACAAGTACAAAAATTCTCATAATTCCATTAGTAAATGTCCAGCTGAGATGTTGTTAACATCAGAATCCTAAATGGTCAACATTTGAAAACATATGAACATTCTTGGTTCCAAAGCAACAGCCAGATGTCATTTATATCACTGTTACTGGGTACAGCAGTTGGTGAAATGTCTAATTAGAAAAGTCTGAGGTTGGATTGTAAATAGGTAAGAAGGCTAGGAAGGAATTTATTGATAGCTTGGGTTAGTGGCTGGAGATCTGTAAATGGATTATAATGTGGGAAAATCTGAAATACATTATTTAAAAGGGGTGAGATGCAAAAGGATCTGAATGTTCTAGTGCATGAATTCACCAATGGGTAACATCCAGGTTCAGCATGTAATTGGTATAACTAATATAATATTGTCTATTGCTTGGGGAACTGAATTCAAAAGTATAAGATCTCATCAAGAGGACCATGCATAGCACTGGTCTATTTAAGATGAGTTGCCAAAACAATAATAATAATAATAATAATAATAATGTATTTGCATAGCATGTTTAAAAACAACTCACGTTGAACAAAGTGCTTCACATCAGTGCAGGTACTAATTTGATACATACAACGGTAGACAGACCCACATAATATACCTACATAAACTGTTTACAGTGCCCTATCAGAGGGGCTCAAAAACGCATGGGAGTAGAAATAGGTTTTGAGTCGTGACTAAAAGGAGTCAATGGTGGGGGCAGCTCTGATGAACGGGATGCTATTCGCGGTCACCCCTGAGCTTAAACCTAGACCGCGGGATAGTCAGTAGCCCCAAGTCGGCTGATCTGAGGGACTTGGAGGTAGAATGGTGGGTTAGAAGATTTTTGATAGGGGGGGGGCAAGCCCGTTACGGGATGATTGACTGATGCCAGTGTATAGGGAGTTGCAGTAGTCAAGGTGGGAAAAGATGAATGCGTGGATGATTTTTTTCAAGGTCGTCGAATTTGAGGAATTATTTGATTTTAGCTATTGTACAAAGCTGTAAGAAACCAGCTTTTACCACAGTGTTGACTTGCTTGTCAAACTTTAATGCGGAGTCAAATATCACGGCATGGTTTTTGACGTGCGGTTTGACTAAGGAGGTTAGGCTTCCAAGGCTGCCGTAACGTTTTGATGGGGTCGGAGGGACCGAGTAGGATGACTTTAGACTTGCTCTCGTTAAGTTGGAGGAAGTTCTGAGCCATCCAGCATTTTAAATCATCAAGACATTGCATGAGTGTTTAATTTAGACCGGTTGTTGGGTTTCAGGGGGAGATAAAGCTGTGTATCATCTGCACAGCAGTGGAAAGAAATGCCATGCCTTTGAACTACTTGGCCAAGGGGGAGCATGTAGAGAGAGAAGAGAATAGGGCCTAGAATGGAGCCTTGTGGAACCCTGTAGAAAAGGCTAGCTGGGGAAGAGAAAGAATTGCCTATGTTGGTAGAGAAAATCCTGATTTTTTTTAGGTAGGAAACGAACCAGCTCAGGGCAATGCCATCAACACCAACCCCGTACCGGAGACGGTCAATTAGGATGGTATGGTCCACTGTATCAAACGCTGCACTGAGGTCGAGAAGGAGCAGGATAGCACAGTCGCCGGAGTCGATGGCGAGAGGGAGGTTGTTGTGTACCTTCAACAAGGCAGACTCTGTGCTGTGGTGGGCCCAGAAACCTGAATGGAAACTTTCCAGGATGGAATTTTGGTGTACACAAGGCATTAGTTGGTCGAGAATTACCTTTTCAAGGACTTTTGAGAGGAAAGGCAGTTTGGAAATAGGTCTGTAGTTACTAGGCAAGGTGGGGTCTAGGTTAGGTTTTTTCAGGAGTGGCTGGACCTCCGTGTGCTTGAAACAGGTTGGAACAGTGCCAGTGGCCAGAGAACTGCTGATGATAGAGAGGATACTGAGACCGACTGTTGCAAAGACATCCTTCAGAAGGGCAGTGGGAACAATATCAAGGGGGCAGGTTGCAGGTTTCATAGTGGAGACAAGTTGACAAGGGAGGATAGAGTAACGGGTTGGAAGCAGTCTAATTTAGAAGAACAGACCAAAGAGACAGCTAGGTCACGGGTGGGAGTGGAAATATTCGTTCTGATGTTCTCAACTTTACCGGCGAAAAAAGTAGAGAATTCTTCGCACTTGGCCAGGGGACCCAGCTAAGCTGGTGCTGGGGGCGGGACATATGACAGAGGTAATAGTACTAAATAGGACCTTGGAATTTTGAGCGTTTTTGGAAATAAGGTCGGAGAAGTATTGTGATCTCGCAGACTTTACTGCTTCCTGGTATTTGAGATTGTTTCTCAGAAGTTCGAAGGAAATTTGAAGGTTATCACATTTATACTTCCGTTCTGATTTTCTGCACTCTCTTCTTAGGGCTCTGGAAGTGTCATTGAGCCAAGGCCAGCCTTTAGGCTTAGGCTTTTTCATTTTAAATGGAGCAACAGAATCCAGGATGGAAGAGCAAGTGGTATTGAATAAAAGAATGAGATCGTCAGTGCTGAGATGGGGAGGGGGAGAAGCCTCGATGGTGAAGATGTCAGGAGCAGCTATGAGAGCTTCAGAGAACTTATTGGCAATCAATGAGTTTATGTAGCGTGAGAAGCGAAAAGGGAGATGAGATTTTGAGGGAGAGAAAGGTAGTGATGCATCCAATACAATTACACTATGATCTGACAGACAAGCATCAATAATTTCTATATTACAAATTGGGAGACCGGACGATAGCACCAGCTCCAGTGTATGGCCTAGCTAGTGAGTGGGTCAAGTGGTGAATAGAGTCAGATTGAAAGACTCGACCAGGTGCATAAATTCACTCACCAGACGCTTAGTAGGACAGCAGACGTGAATGTTAAAATCACCAAGAATCAAGACTCGGTCAAATTTGGGCAAAAGGCTAGAGATAAGATCAGCAAATTGGGTGATAAAGTCCTTACGCATTTTTGGTGGGCGATACACAAGAACAATTAAGAGGGGATAGATTAGATCGACCAGTTAGTTGCACTTCGAAACTGGAGAAGTGATCAGCGTTCAGGAGGCGGCAGTTGAAATGTTTCTTAAACACAGTGGCTAAGTTCCCACCCCGTCCGGAGAGCCTGGGCGAGCTGAAAAAGTTAGTTATCAGGACAGAGTTCCACGAGTGGAGCAAGCTCACCAGGATTAAGCCAGGTTTCTGTGACCAATAACAAGTCCAATACACGGGCGGTGAAGAAGTCATTGAGGATGAAGGTTTTGTTCAATAAGGATCTTGCATTGATCAAGGCAACTTTAGCAGGGACAGCAGGTGAGTTGTGGTCCGTTAACGGCTCCCATGCCAGCGGGCAGAGGTTCAGGGAGACCACGCCGCTGCGCTTCACAGCTGGCCTAGCTGGGAGCCCGCGGGCCGACAGACCGGGGATCGGAATAATCGACCGGAGAGAGGCATACCTGAGCACAAGGGACCACCGGTGGATGGAGAGGTAGGGCCGACCAGGTCCAACTTTGCAGTGCTGGGCGAGGTTGGCTGATTTTTAGCGAGCATGGGTGAGATTGTTCAGCTTTTCCAGGGCGCCCGCCCGTTTACTCCGTCTCCTGGCTTGGTTCGTACGGCGATAACTGTAAGGCCGGGCCCGCACACCTACCATGTGTTGAGCGAGGGGCGATCGCTGGAGGAAGTTTTGTCCAGAGGCTCGGACTAAGAAGTTGACGACTGAGGCTCTGATCTTCAGGAGAGCCTGGTGTCCATAGGCTAAGACTGCCTGTGGATCATACAGACGTTCAGACGGGCAACAATGGGCAGCCAGATACAACGGAGCGGCCATCTTGGAAAGAAGCCGTTCTAGAGATGTTGACTTGACTAATATGTGGAATGAACACCTTGTCCCATGAGGAAATACTGGTCGGGCTAGACTTCTATTCACTGCTATTTAGAAGACTGGGAAGTGGCCCAATTGATGCATTTGAGATCCTGAGAAGTCTACACAATCTACATGAACAGAAGATATTTCCTTTTTATTGCTAGATTTCAGAAGCAGGATTAGAAATAAAGGGGCACATTGAGGACAGAGATGAGGTGAAATATTTTTTTCCAAGAGGGCCACGAGTATTTGGAACTCTTTACCTCAAAGGTCGATGAAAGCAGAGCCGTTGGGTAGATTTTGGCAGAAGTGTAGAGTTACAAGGTTTAGTGTGAAGATTTAGAGTGGAATGGACTGGAATGCAATGTAAAGATTACAATCAGATCAGTTATGGTCATATTAAATGGTGTAGCAGGCTCGAGAGGCTGCACAGGCACCTCCTCATAATTCATATGTTCACATATGTTAACATTTATTTCTCGCTAGCATAGTCAATTGAAGATATAAATATGTGGAAAACCATGTTGTGTAGCTATTATTCTTATGTGGCATGAAAATACATATATATTAGTACGTAAATCTCAGAAGCTAGACACAGGCTGACATTTTCCCGCTAAAACTGTCCAAGCTGCACTTATTTATGTTCCGCTACTTACATGCTTGATTGCATGTATCTTACTCCAGAGTTACTCCTGTATTCTAGATCAGAGTTTTAAGTCACATGAATGTAATTGGCTGCTAACATTGTGCACACAGTATGGAGATCACATATAACTTGTCAGCTTTTAATTTCTTCCTTAAATTCTAAGCTACGCATTGGAGCTCATTTACTGCAAATGAGGATTTTATACAAAGGTGTTTTTCAGTCAGTGTTTTGCTTATTTTCTGTTTACCAGGCCAAGCGAAGATAGCAAACAGCAGCAGACATTTTCAGAGTAATTACTTCCTTTCCTTCCCTGTGGAGCAGTCGATACTGTTTGATCTTCAAACCTCAACACTGAGGCCGAGATTGATAGCTAAATGCCTGTCTTATAACCTGTGATGTTTGCACAAGCGTTCAGTCAGCTTTTGTTTACCAGAAACCCTGATTGCCTGTGCGATTTTAAATATTATTGAGGGGAAATTTCATAATGTTCCACTATTGATTACAACACTGATAAATAAACCACAATTAAAGGAAGCATTGACTTTTTGAGAAAGTCATTGCTGCCTTGTTGGAAAATGAAGTTGGTCTGCAATTAAATGCGAGAGTCACAATTAGTTTAGTTTACTTTAGAGTTACAGCACAGAAACAAGCCCTTCGACCTTCCAAGTCTACGCTGGCCATCGATCACCTGTTTGCAATAGTTTAATGTTATCTCACCTTCACATCCACTTCCTACACACCAGGGGAATGTACAGAGACAAATTAACCTACAAACCCACAAGTCTTTGGAATGTGGGAGGAAACTGGAGCACCGAGAGAAAACTCGCACAGGGAGAACATGAAAACACCCCATAGACAGCATCATGTTTGAACCCAGATCTCTGGCACTGTGAGCCAGTGGCACTACCAATTGTGCACTCTTCCCCTCCCTCATGTGTCACTATACCACCCATATTTGTCAAAATTGCACCAGTTAGTTCTCCAAATTGAACCTAATGCCAGGTGCACTCTGAAAGCTGGCGCTTCCAGTTGTACCTGCTTGCACTGCATTTATTCATGCAAACCATTTCTAGTCTTTGCCCCATATCTGAAATAGCACCACCAGTCTTCAGAAGCTGTATCTCCATTGCCTAACAATGGACAGTTCCTCTTCAATGTCTATGACACTTAAATTGGACATGTGATCCACCAACAGCTTTTGGGATCTTCAACAGAATTTCCTTCTAATATAATTGTATGAAATAGGGTTGCTTGTCTCTTTAGATGTATAAATGTGACTTAAAATGTAATTGTAAAAAATGACTCAAAGTTAGGTATGTCTGTGAGATGCTTTTAGAATATTTTGAATTGTTGGTTGAAAAGAAGATGGTTCCCTCAGTTTGACAGGAAATGTGTTTGGCATTGGTGTATATTGTTTGTGCCAGATATATATGATATTATTAAAATTATATTTTGAGTAATCAGAAGTGAAATCACATCCTGTTTTCAAACATAATTCATCATATTCTTTCAAGAAGGTGAGTGGTGGAATATTACTCTTTTAAGACTATAATCCTAAGATATTTGGTCTGCTAACAGATCGATGCTGTACTTTCCAAACCAAACTAGAAAAATGGCAGAAAATTACTCCACTTCCAGGTAAAATTGGGGCATGTTTCTGTCATCTGCTACTAGTTGTGTCTGAAATGTCCACAAGTGGTGCTAAATCAGCCAGAGTGAGAATCTGCTGTTATCACTGCAATTTCCCAGGCCAGGTATCATCAAACACATCTGAGCACAGGATGGGCGACACATATTAATCAAGTGTCTAACAAGGCAAATAGAACTCTCGGCCTACTCAAAAGAAATGTTTACGCATGTAGTACATCCGTCAAAGAGAATGCCTACAAGTCCTTGGTCAGGCCCAAATTAGAGTATTGTGGAGCCGTATGAGATCCTTTCAACAACAACAACAAGATCACCCTGGAGAAAGTACAACGCCGAGCAGCCCGCTTTGTATGTAATGATTACAAGCACAAATCAAGCGTGAATAATATGCTGACTTCTCTTGGATGGGATACCCAAGAGCTCCGCAGAATCAGGCCCAGATTTTTGCAATTTACAAGGTGATTCACAAAATCAAGCCATCAAATCTCCCGTCATCCCAGAGCACCAACTGCCATGAAACAAGACAAAATATTGGTCCCTACATCATCAACTCGCTAAATTTCAATAAACTTCGCTACCAATATTCCCTTTACCCAAGGATGATAAGGGATTGCAATATGTTATCACCCAACACACGTGCTTCTCCCGATGTTAAGTTATTTAAAAAGGGGATTGAGCAACTAGATCTCATGAACTTGGTCAAAAAGGCCCACTTCAAAATTTAATCACTACTCTACTCACTCCGACCTGCGCAAGATAACCACTGATGAGGTGTTTGCGCAGTAATCAACCAGAACCAGGAGTGGAAGTGGAGGAAAGTGGAGCATAAACAATGGGTGGAGCTGAGGTGACTGCCACTGTTTCTGGGTCTTTCTTACAATCAGTCCCAAATTTGCTCTGCACTTTTTGTCACCACTTCACCATTTCCTACAAATGTGGCTTCATTATTGGTCAACATTAACCCCTTGATTCTTCTTGTGTTCAAATCCTTTCCTGTCTGAAAATTTAGACTTCAGTTCAGCATTTCTCTGAAATGAGTCATCCATTAATAGCAATCGGCTTCATTGGCCATCTCCTCATAGTTTCTAGGTCAGTGATTGATTTCTTTATCATCAAACATCAAGACAGAATGCAGCATTCAGGCACCTGTCTAAAAACTATACATGACAGCTCATTAACCCCAGACTTGCATTTTACTGATATGGCATTGTTTATTTTGTTAATTACTCCCCTATAATGATTGAACATCATGTGTAGAATCTATTAAAATATGACATTTAATATTTGAAGATGGTAGAAGATAATTGCTTTCATCAGAAACCCTTTGGTGTTCAATTAACGGTGCACAGAATTTGCAGTTGTACTTACTTTCATTGTTCTGATGTTAAATTAACAGCAGATTTTGCCATCTGCATTTGGTCAGTTACACATGCAACCTACAGGTTCCTATCATTGCTATCAAATTCCTGCAAATGTAGTCTTCACACATATAATCAGTGATTTGAAGTACACTTCAACATTTTACTCATTACAATATGTTAAGCATTGTTTGATCAGGATTAACTGGATCTTTAACTATGTAGGAAGATGTAATTTCTTAAGTCCCCTTAAGTCCCGCAAAGTGAATTGTACAAGTGTAGAATCAGGTTTCCTCAGAATAACATTTAAGGGCAAGATTTTTTTTACTAATCTATTTTTCTGTTAACAGGTTTTTAAAAGTTAATCTCATATGTATGTCCCAATTTTTATTTTGCTTTCATTAAAATGACTAATGGGAATTAAAATCCATGCTTTTTACTTTGCGCTTTGCCTTCTGGGAGAATCCTTTAATTTTATTACCCAGCTCAATTCTTGCTATGATGTTACCATTCATAATAAATGGTGATACCACCAAACCTGGGCTGATGTATTTCAATAGGGATGTGAAATGACTGCTAGCTCTTTCTTCCAAACAGGTTTTAACCCATCAACTGAGGCAGCACAGTGACCCGGTGGTCGAGTTGCTGCCTTACAGTGCCAGTGACTCAGGTTCGATCCTGACTATGGGTGCTGTCTGTACGGTTTGTACATTCTGCCTGTGACCATGTGGGTTTCCTCCGGCCCTCCAAAGATGTACAGGTTTGTTAGTCAATGGCTTCTGTAAATTGTAAATTGTCCCTAGTGTGTAGGATAGTGCTAGTGTATGGGGTGATCGCTGTTTGGCGTAGACTCGATGGGCCAAAGGGTCTATTTCCATGCTGTATTTCTAAAAAAAGTCTTCCCAACAAGTTTTAATCCATCAAATCTGTTGATTTGCGGCAGTCTGCGATGTAAACGTACCTAAAGCAAAGCCCATACAAAATGCCACATCTGCTATTGCATAAACATTTCCATATACAGAGACATGCCGTAGATCCACTAGATAGCCCATAATTGGCATCAATGAGGAATCCACCATTCCTGAAAGAAATAATATATTTACTTAGGGGTGACGGTCAGGAAGAGCAAGTTACCCTTAAAAACTCTAAACGTGTATGATTAAATGTACTTGCATAAAAATGCAAACATATTCTAAATATTATTAATCTATTGACATTAATGTGCTGAAACATTTCATAACAAGCAATAGGCACTGATGTGGCTTTGTCGATGATCCAGAAATAAAAACACATTTAACATTAGGCCAACAATTTTAAACTTTAACTTTTAGAACGTGAAGGATAATCTTAGAGGTTTATAAAAGTATGAGGGACCAAGGCAGGATAGTCTTTTTACAAAGGGAGAGATTCTAGAACTGGAGGAAAGCAGGTTTAGTGTGAGTGGGGAGAACTTTAAAGAAGATCAAGTGGGGTGAGTTTTTTTTATGCAGAGTATGATGAATATCTGGAATTAGCTGCCAATTGATTTGGCAGAGGTGGATACAATGTCAAAAAAGGCATTCTGATAGGTCCATAGATTAAAAAAAGTTTAGAGGGATAAGGTGCCTCGTGCAAGCAAATGTAAATAGTGAGGAAAAGCATAGTGGTTGGCATGGAGGATGTGGGCCAAAAGGGCCCATTTCTCTTCTGTACAACTCCACGATTTATCTGGGGTATTTTCCCTACTCAATTTGTATCTGATCATATGAATATTTAATTCCTTTATTTCCCTCTTAATTTAAGTTTTAAATAAATTTAGTTATAACAATGAATTATCACTTCAGATGTATTAATATTCAGGTGATTACAAATGAAACCATTAAAATTGCAATTAGAATTTTGAAATGTACTCGGTGAAAGATTGAAGCTATTGTGAGTTAATTCCAAATAATTGAAGCCGTGTGTTTTAACATAATTCATAACAATTATCTAATTGCATATGTTTAAAGTTCCGTTACAATGCACATTTTTTTTGTCAATCCCACAAATCTAAGGGAGACAAACACTGAACAGAAAGTATGGTGTAACGGGTTTAAGGTAAGGTGGAAAGTTGAGACACTTTTGCAACTTGGTTTCCATCCATCCAGATTAATGAGACAAACTTCATGACTAGTTTTTTTTTAACACATCATGAGTTTGTTTCCTCAATGTTTTATGTCATAAAAATACATAATATAATGTCAATATGCTGGGACTATATTTTTAAGAATGACAAAAGCCATTTTTCAATTTGCTAATAGATTAACCAAGCTTTCCAGTTTCTTAAATTATTATTGGTAATTAACAAGGTTTTTTGATTGATTATTAAATATTTGCATTTTACCATTAATTTTGTTTGATGTATACACAAAACGACATCACATCAGTACACACATCTGGGTAGAACTATACCCAGAGAGAAAGTATGAGTCCTTATCTAATTTACGCAGAATTAATCAAAATTGAGTGAATTTAACAGTAGACATTAACCTCTCTCAAAATGGAGTTTCATATGTTTCCCTTCAGTTAAGAAGTCATTGCTTTGCAAATAACCTTTTCCTCACCTATGGCAAAACCAACTCCAAAGTTTGGTACAATAAGTCCGTAAATATTTTTGGCAAACGGCACCTGGTATTAATGAGACAGGTATTAATTATATTGTAAACATTATTTTCTCTTCATTTGCAATTTCTTTTGAAAATGCTTCCATTCAGCTTTAAATCAATTTTAGAATTGTAACCATCCATTCTTTGTTATACCAGCTACATGTAATACCCTTAGCATTTTGTGCTATTTTATGCCTTTTCTGCAATATCTGTATGAACATTTCACTAATTCATACAGTGAGCATAGAATCTATGTATAAACCCAACAGCTTATTTTTCATTTTTTGATTGGAAAACAACGAGCACATAAAATGTTAGAAAAGACTTGCCAATGTTTGCAGATGGGTGTTTTTGATTAACATCCCTTTGTCTGCTCGTCCACCAATAAGTTACATATGGTGTTGAGATAAAGGGCAAAGAAAGCTTGGTGAACACAAGAGTTTAGTTCATCAATGATGGCAACAGTAATTTTATACTTAAAAAAATAGATTTATGAATGTCCCAAAAATAAGCATTGTCCATATTGAACACATGAGCTATTCATTATTTTCTAGTCAGGAATATAAATTTATATTGAAAATATTGTCAAGCGGGCAGCATAATGGTTCAGCATTTAATGTTGTTCTTCATAGCTCCATTGATCCAGGTTCGATCCTGACCTCTGATGTTGTCTGTGTGGGTTTTGCATGTTCACCATGTGACTGCATGTATTTCCCTAGTTGCTTTGCTTTCCTCACACTTCCCAAAGACATGCTGGTTGGTAAATTAATTAGGCACTGTAAATTATCACTCGGATAGAGTTAATGAACATGTGAGAGAGAGTAGGTTACAGAGAAATAATTGAGGTAATAATATTGACAAGGTTGAACTGAGAGCTGCTGGAAGTGACACAATGGGCCAAATGGCCTCCAATGTTGTATGAAGCATGTGAAATTAGGAAATACAGGCAAAACAGTCAACATCAGATCCATTTGTCAGTTAAAACAATACAATTATGCCTTAGTTGTTTGAATATATTTTTAGATCATGAACCACTATCGCAAGTAAGTACTTAACATATCTATTATCGATTTTAGAAGCTTAGTTTATTTCTAAAGTATTCATAAATTTTAGGAAACGTAATATGTCAAATTTTAGTGTAGAATGATTGAAATAAATCTTAAATCAGGCTACTTAGCTTCAAGGTGATCCCATTATTATTGGTAAACTTACAAAAATAAAGCTTATTCCAACGATGATCATTCCCAGCAGAGAGCACAACCACCTGAGAATGAAATTAGAACTAGTCAGTGCAGGATTCACAGACTATATTGAGTTAAAGGACTTTTTTTGTCTGGCTGCCAAGCCTATCAATTTTATTTTATAAAATAAGCCCACATGAGTTCATTTCCTGAGCAAGCAGGCATCCAGTTTATTAAATATAGTTGAAGAACCACTGGGTATCAAGCAATCTGGGTTTTTTTTTTAATTATTAAAGTCATCGTAATCCATTGCATAGATTTTGAGGGCCGTACTTGATAAATGGTTCACAAGATAATTTCCTACCTGCCTATTTTATGTGCAAGGATACCAAAGATGTAAGTTCCAATTAGATATGAGACACTTGCTGGAACAAATGCAACGCCTGCAAAGCAAAACAAAGCTTATCAGTGTTAATGTCAATCAAATGTAATGAGATCACAGACTGCAAGAAGCATGTATCGATAACGGAAAAAGGTAATGAAATGCTGCCATATGACCGAGCAGTTCTCATTTCCTGTTGAAGGCTGAACTAGAATAACAAAAGGGAATGAATAATATCTGTATCGCCTGAGTTTTCTGTTGGATGACAGAGGTTGACGAGAGACCTGGTACAAGTACATAATAATAATGAGAGGCATAGACAGTCAGAACCTTTCAAAGACTAGAGGGCAGAGCTTTAAGGTGAGAGGGGCAATGTTTAGTAGATGTGCAGGCCAATATTTTTTACACCTGGAACATGTAACAGACAACAGTGGCATTCACAGTAAGAGGGTTTTGGGATAGACACATGGATTTTTCAGGGAATGGAGGTCA
Source organism: Leucoraja erinaceus (assembly GCF_028641065.1). Lineage (NCBI taxonomy): Eukaryota > Metazoa > Chordata > Chondrichthyes > Rajiformes > Rajidae > Leucoraja > Leucoraja erinaceus. The sequence goes on along the minus strand of NC_073391.1, from coordinate 25,066,557 downwards.
ATGATAGTCAGTAGTCAGTTTTATTCGTCACATACACATATAAGTGCAGTGAAATGAATTTGCCAGCAGCGGTACAATTAAAATGAACACACAATACACAATAAGATTTAACAAAAACATCCACCACAGCATTCTGCACTGTGGTGGAAGGCACAAAGTTCAGTCAGTCCTCCTCCATTGTTCACTCGTGGTTGGGATCATGTGCGGGCTGATGAGATCCGTTTATTTTGGCATCATGTTTGGCACAGATATTGTGGGCTAAATAAACTGATCTCATCTGCCTGCACATAATCCCGACCATGGGTGAACAATGGAGGAGGACTGACTGAACTTTGTGCCTTCCACCACAGCGATAAATGTTGTTCCTTTGCTGTACTTTTCTATGTTCTATGTAGTCTCTATCTTTAAACTGGTGTTTTTTTTTGGGTATAAGTAATTTAGAATTGTGCTGTGTTCTGAACAGAATTAATCCTAAAATAGACACAAAATGATGGAGTAACTCTGCGGGACAGGCAGCATTTCTGGAGAATGGGTGATGTTCAGGTCGAGACCCTTCTTCAGACTGAATTCAGAATTAATCCTAATCCTGACTAACTTGTTTCTCTTGTTTAATTCACTCAAAGCTAACTTAGATATTTAAAAGTAAACAATACAATATATAAGAAGCACAGTTCTGTGGTTTGGGCTGCCAGCACAGTGGTACAGCTGGTAGAGCTGCTGCCTCACAGTGCCAGAGACCCAGGTTGGATCCTAACTTGTGCTGCTGTGTGTGAAGTTTGCACATTCTTCCTGCGACTATGGGTTTCCTCCGGTTGCTCCGGTTTCCTCCCACATCCCAAAGACATGCGGGTTTGTCAGTTAATTGTCCATATAATGTAGGGAGTGAGTGACAAAGTGTGAAAACATGGAACTAGTGTGAACAGGTGATCGATGGGCACCATGGATTCAGTGGGCTGAAGGGCCAGTTTCTATGTTGTATCTCTATACTAGATGTAGATGCAATATTAGAAAACATTTGCCCTGGATGTTTGATGTGAAAGTGTGGAAAGTATGTTAGGAAGAGTTCCTCCAATGAGTAATTGTGCAACTAGAAAGCAACTTTTGGAATATAGTCATAATGTCCAGGTAATAGCCAATAGTAGAGAAGCAATAGCGATGTATTCACATGATGACGAGAGCAATTTTTATTTTTTTTCCCTGATGATTACCGATAGTTTCAAAACAGTAAGTGTTATGAATTTCTATTTACCCAGTTGCCATTTTGGCGAACACATGGTCTCCATCATCCAAATAGGCAATGCTGGTTCCATCATGGCAATGCCCATGTTTGCAAAGCAGATGGCTCCTTATTAAAAACAGAATCGTTATTAATAATTCCTACATCATTAATTCTCAAACAAGGCCAGGAGAAGGTAATATATGCTATATTAATTTAATACAACAGGACTCATGAGAGAAATATACCCTTTATCGTAACCCATTCCAATAAAGGAAATGTCAGGATGTTGAATCCCAGCAATGACAGCAATTACACAAAATGTTTCTATTTTTGTGCATTTAGTATTTATTATTAAAAGGTCAAACCACTTAAGCAAATAAACCTGGTCAATTTTCAACAAGTTTAATTAAAAACCAAACATTTCAATACTTGCATCACTATTTACCAAAATGTAATCAATTCTTGCATGAAGCAGGATGAGAGATGCAGAGTCAAGAGAATTTATTTGTCATATGTAATGATTTTTTTGTGGACGAACAGGTGCTGGTATGAACCATTAATACGTGTCACGCTGCCGGAAAATGAAATTGTGATGTTTAAAGTTTTGGAGGTGCCTGTCTGCCTTTGTAACCCATGTACCATCACAAAAGAAGCACTGATCATATGTACAGGCTATGAACCGGAACAAGGAAATCCTTACTTGCGGCAGCTTTACTAACCTTTGATGCAAAACTTAAATTTATTTTTGTACGCTGATATCACTTGGAATTATGAGAACATCTAGTCTTAGGTCATCCTAGCCTGAGCAAATTAACTTTATAAAATGTTGAGGTTGTTTATAACGCATTTCACCTTCTGCCATAATAAGGATCTGACCCACTTAAATGTGCCACCGCCACAACAAGTTGACATTAGATGCTGGCTCTCCACTGCTCAGAACCATTTGGACAACAGGAACATATACTGTTGTTCATTGACTACGCTTTGTGTTCAACACCATCATCCCTTCTAAACCTATTGGCAAACTCGGGGAACTAGATCACTGCTCATCTCTAGGCAACTGGATCCTCGGCTGCCTCATTAGCAGAACTCAATCAGTATGAATTGGCAACAACATCTCTTCTTCACTGGCCATCAGCACAGAGGTCCACAAGACTGCCTCTGAGGTCCCTTGCTCTTCTCTATACCCAAGGCTGTGTTGTTAGAAACAGCACGAACACCTATAAATCTGTCAACAACACCACTGTTGGAGAAATAATGGGAAATGATGAGTACAGAATCTGGTTGATTGGTGCCTGAACAACAATTGGTCTTTCAACGCTAACAAGACAAAAGAGCCGATTGATGACTTCAGAAAGGGAAAGACAAGGGTATATGCACCTTATAGAGAGTCAACACCTTCAAGTTCCAGGGCTTGCACATCCCTGATGATCTGTCCTGAGCCCTGCAAACTGACACAATCACAAAGAAAGCTCACCAACACTTCCACTTCCTCAGACGTTTGAAGAGATTCGGTATAATGCTAAATAGTCTTATCAGCGTACATTGGAAAGAATACTTGCATCATGGCCTGAATCAGTAATTTGAATGCGCAAGAATGAAAGAGGCTGCAGAAAGTGGTGGCCATTGCCTGGCCCATCACGAGTATCAACCTTCCCACCATTGATGGGATCTGTAGGAAGTGCTGCCTCAAGAAGGCAGCCGTTAACTGCAAAGGCCTTCGCCACCATGTCTATGCTCTCATCTCATTTGCTATAATTGGGAAGAAGGTGCAGAAGATGGAGAACATGTCTGTAGTTATTCTGGAAATACCTGCAGCGACCAATATGTAAGGGTCACGTAAAAGTGTAAACAGTGAGCTCCCCTTTTGACTCTGGAAAAAAAAAATCAAAGAGAAAAATATTATTATGTTTGAATTAAGAAACAAAATCTGAATTCATTTTTTTCCTGATAACGCTTACTTCTGGTTGTGGTTTAGTAGGCTGGAGGACAAACAGCTGTAATGCTAAAGAAGAACAAAATGAAAAATCTGCACAAATCCATGTTAAACAGTGGAACATTAATTCGTTCTTTTCCTTCACCTACCTCCATCCAGCAATGCTAGTGCTGCCAGGAAAAGAAATGGTGTTGTTTTCCCCACAAATTCGAACATCACACTGCCAAATGGTGGGCCCACTGTAAAGGTGCAAATTGAAACATTGATGTGAATTACTTACACCTACAGAGGAATCAATCACCACACCGACACAAAGAATTATTGTGCAAGTCAGGCAGTGTCAATGGAAAGGAAAACAAAGTTAACATTTCAGAAAAAACACCCTCCATCATCTTCCACCTGAAATATTACACGTTTCTCTTTTCACATACTGTCTGACCTGCTAGGGGTTTTCAGCATAGAACATGGAAAAAGGACAGCGCAGGAATGGACTCTTTGGCCCACAATGTCTGTTGCAAGCAAAATGCCAAGATCAACTAATCTCATCTGCCTGTACATGATCCACATCCTTCCATTCACAGCGTATCCAAGTGGCGATCTAAAAGCCTCTTAAACACCACTATCATACCAACCTCCACCACCACCACCAACCCTGGCAAACTTCCCCACACATCCCCTTTAAACTGTTTTAAATTAGCATGTTCTAGTTTTATTTCATGTTTCTAATATCTATTCAGATATCTTCAGATTTTTTTCAGAATGTCTGGTATTATTTTCTTTTCTGCATGAGGCAGTGCTCTAAAGAGCCAATTCAGTAAAAATGTTCTTTTAATCTATGAATCAGAGCAGTTTTTTCTTCTAAATTTTCTAATAAAAACAGAAAGTGCTGGAAATAGCCAGTAGGTCAGTCAGCCTTAGTAGAGAGAAAGAGTTGCACATCAATAAAAAGTCAGCTTAATGTATTGACTTTAGGTTTTATTATTGTCATGTGTACTGAGGTACAGTGAAAAGGTTTGTTTTACTGCCATCCAATCAAAGCAGATAAAACTATAGTCAAATACAATCCAGCCGAACTCGTACAGTAGGTAAAGTGAAGGAAAAGTGCAGAATAAGTTTCTTGGCATTGTAGTGCAACTATGTTCGAAACAATGTCCAATGCCCACAATGTCATAGGTGCTTAGGTGACCTCACCAAGAACAAAGTGCTCGCTTCTCCCAACAAGTTGTTCACTGTCCATGGGTGTTTACTGAGCCAGCAGGGGTTTAAATGAGGCCCGTTAATTGAAATAGTAGGGGCTTCATATTAGCAGCTGGTACATTTATAAATCTGCCGCTGCTCACACACCTTTTCCCTGAATCAGTATTCAGTATTTACTTTAATGTCATTTTAACTGAGTACCTACATACGCAGAAGAAACGTAAAATTGTTTCTCAATCAGTTCCTGTCAGTGCAGTTAATAAAAAAACAGAATAAATACAACAAATATCTAAAATAGGCCTAATATTTGAAATAAAAACAACCATTCAGACCGAACAGTGGCTTTGCTTTGACAGGTATGGCTTTGCTGTCAAAGTATGGGCGAGGTTAGATGTGTCGGTGTATGATGTATGGGGAGGGGACACAGTCCGTTAACCAGTCGTATTGCCTGTGGAAAGAAGCTGTGGAGCATCCTGCTGGTTTTGCAGCTGATGCTCCTGTACCTCTTCCCAGATGGTAGAATAGAGAAGAAGTGGTGTGATGGATTATAGGGGGTCCTTAATAATGGAGATGGCTCTGCGGATGCTACGCTTCTGATAGATCTCCAACAGGAAAGGGAGTGGAGCACCAATGATCCTACTGGCTGGCTTCATTATCCTGTTAAGGGGCAGTAAAATAATATTGCAAATCCTGGCCTTCAGGGTTGCCAGGATATTGTGTCTGCTGTTGTTAGCACACTTGAACCCAGATTGGCCCCACAACACTCACCCCCAGCAAAAGCCAGTCTTAAGATAAACACAAAATGAGTAACTCAGCAGCTCAGGCAGTATCTCTGGTGAAAAGGAGTAGATGGTGTTTCAGGTGGAAGCCCTTCAGGGGCGGACTGAAAGAGGTATAGGCTTCAGGGCCCCTAATCCTGAGGGGCCCCAGAAGCAACTTTAGGGGGGGGGGGGGGGGATGGGATATAAATCTGGAGGCGAGAAAAGGTTAAAAAAATTCAGGGGCGGTAACATACGGCTTCAGGAAGGATGGAGCCCATAATGGCCCATTGTTGGCTGGGAAAGGTGTTATGACAGGAGGGATACAAGGATGTGGCCAGTGGAACAGGTAGGATGACCAGAATGTGGGAGGGGAAGAGAAGGAATGCATGAGTTACTTGGGTTGTAAACTGCCCTAGTGGAATATGAGGTGCTGTTGAGTGATTTGCTGTGACCTCGTGGTCTTGCCCCCAACTCCTCACCACAGTAGCAGCCATCTTACAGCAATTCTATCTGAGATTATTGAACATAATAGAGATTATTGCCAAGGGTGGTGACTCGGCATGTTGGTCCCGGACAGGGGCGGATCCACTAAGAAATTAATGAAGTATAAACTTCAGGGCCCCTAATCCGGAGGGGCCCCAGAAGCAACTTTAGTCCAGATATTCTTCCGATTTAAATTCGAATTTCCGATGTTTTTGTTTTCCTAGAAATTAATCTCATTTTTCACCTCGACTAAACTTCACCTCACACTTAAACATCGACTCACTAATCCTCTCCTCGACTAAACATAATCTCACACATAATCCCCGTCTCGACTAATCGCCGCCTCTCTCCCTCTCCCATGGGGAGGGGCTGCAGCCGCTGCGGGCGGGCAGCAGGGGGGGGGTGGGGGGCTCGGGCTCGACGTCAACGTCAGCGCACGTGCCCCTCCCCTCCCCTCTCACTGGCTCTCTCGGGCGGTGCACCTGCGCTGTTCTCCACGCTCGGCCCCGCCCCCCCCTGGTTGTAGCCGTTCCGCTCACGTGAGGCGCCGCCAACGGCCGGGGGGGCTATAAATAGCAGGAGCAGGAGATTCGTCGAGGCACGAGGTTTAGTTAAATTGAGGTAGGGTTAAGGTGTGAGGTTTATTTGAGGGGCGAGGTTTAGTCAGGTACGGTTTAGTCGAGGTGAGGTTTAGGTGTGAGGGGAAGTTTGGTAGTGAGGTATCGTCGAAGCGAGGGTTTAGTCGAGGTGTAGGTGTGTAAGTGAGGGGAAGTGAGCGTAGGTGAGGTAAGAAGAAGTGGGTGTCTGAGCTCAGGAAGGGAGACCGAGGTGCTGCTGAAGGAGACAAGACCACTGCCTTCTGTGGCAGAGAATTCCACAAATTCACAACTCTGTGTGAAAAAGTTTTCTCTCATCTCAGTGCTAGGAAGTGGCGGCGCTGTTAACAGCTGTGGCTCGCCTGCAGTCCGTCTGTCTTTACTTTTTTCTGTTGTTTTTTGTGGTTTGGTTAAGTTTTAGTTTGTTGGGTTGTGTTGGGGGGGGGGGGGGGGGGGGGGGGGGGGGGTGAAACATGTTCTCTGTCTCGTCCTTCGGGGGAATGCGACTTTTTCGTGTCGTATCCCCCTTCTCTGCCTCCGTCTGCGCTGAGGCCTAATGGCGGAGCTGGCGGCCTCCTGCCTGCGACTGACCCTGAGGCTCCGGAGGCAGAGCCAGCCAGGACTCACCAACGAGAGGCTGGCAGTGGTGGCCCGACTTGCTGGTGCGGCGTTCTGGCTTTCGGCGGTGGCCTGGAGCTGATGCAGCGGGGCTCGGAGCTGAGACTGCGGGACCCGGAGCTGGGGCAGCGGCCTGGAGCGAAGACTGTGGGACCCGGAGGTGGGGCGGTGGCCCAGAGCAGCGACTGCGGGACCCGGAGCTGGGGCGGTGGCCCGGAGCGGAGACTGTGGGACCCGGAGCTGGGGCGGTGGCCCAGAGCAGAGACTGCGGGACCCGGAGCTGGGGCGGTGGCCCGGAGCGGAGACTGTGGGACCCGGAGCTGGGGCGGTGGCCCGGAGCTGATGCTGTGGCGGGCCGGAGCGGGGGCGGTGGCTTTCCAGCGGCGGCGACATCACCACGGGACCCGGAGGGACTGGAGCGGTGGCCCTCCAGCGGATCGACTGTGGGACCCGAGGGAGAACAAGGAGGGGCGGTGGCTAAGACTTTGAGACTGCGGGATCACAGTGAGGATGGGCTTGGTGAACCTCACTGTGGTGGATGCTGTTTTGGAGTTTACGGTATGTTTTGTTTTTCGGCGTTCTGTGTACACTGCACCAACGGAATTTCGCTTCAGACTGGAGGTCGGAATCTCCGGGAAATCTAATCGAATCTAATCTAGCAAAGAGAGAGGGAGGTAACATATTTTTTTGAAGCGATCTTTTTAGCTATATGAGGCTTTGGAACATCCAAGATCATTAGTGTTTGGACACGCTAGAGGCAGGAACATCACTAATGCTGGAGAGTCCAGAACCAGGTTTACAGTGTAAGATTTGTTTTTATTGGTTCTGTGTATGACTGCAGGCAACATAATTTCGTTCAGACTGAAAGGAGGCTTTCAAGAGAGAGATAGATAGAGCTCTTAGAGATAACAGAGTCAAGGGATATGGGGAGAAGGCAGGAATGGGGTACTGATTGTGGATGATCAGCCATTATCACAGTGAATGGGGGTGCTGGCTCGAAGGGCCGAATGGCCTACTCCTGCACCTATTGTCTATTTCATGAAATATATTTCTTTTGGGGGTTATTTTACTGCTTATGTGTTAGAAACATTCTAAGCATCTGTCAGGTAAACTACCAGCAAAAAGCTTGAGAATCGCTTTCAATTTATTGAAAATGCAGGAGCTTCAGGGGATGTTTCCCCCTGGACCTTGCTGAGGGCCTAGACAGCCTCTTGGACCCCCGGCCAATACTTCCTACTTTTTTTTCTGGAGGTGAATATCATGCTTAGTCCACATTGCTTAAAAGTTTTGAGTCTACTGTATGAAAAGGGGCTTTAAAAAATATATATTTATATAGTGTAATTCAATACAAAATAATAGTTAAAATAAAAATTAAAAGGTTATTAAAGTATCATGTAAGCTAGCCGTAAACGAAAAAAAACTTTCAAATTAAGGATTTCATTCTAAATATATTTAATATAAAATAATTATTAATAATTTAAAACACTATTAACTTTTATGACAGAAATTAAAATTTGTGATGATCTGTCATGGAACAACCCCATTTAAGAAGATAACAGTGTATGGAACGAGCTTCCAGTGGAGGTAGTTGAAGCAGGTACTATCGCAATGTTTAAGAAACATTTAGGTAACTACATGGATAGGACAGGTTGAGAGGGCTATGGACCAAACATGCGCAGGTGGGACTAGTGTAGATGGGACATGTTGGTGCAGGCAAGTTGGGCTGAAGGGCTTGTTTCCATGCTGTATGACTAATGTCACAAGGGTTTTATATAAAACCAATATCCCCAAATTTGGTCTTAATTTGATTTCTTTCTTAGAGTTATACTAATTTTGCTATTGCTAAATGCTAATATTACATCCTCAAATTGTAACATTTTCATTTCATGTTTGTGATATTCCCTACCTTGATGAGCATAGAATCATTTTTTTAAGTAGATACATGGTGTTGCTCATTTACATTTATTGACTATTGGAATCTTATAAAGCACTTATGACATTGAAAGGCATAATTAAAAATCATTAAGTATTAATTGAACTCATAGCATGTAATTTCCCCCCACGTGCATTTGAGATACTGGAATCACCCACATGCAATCAGCATTTCACTAAAAACATTATAATCTTCGAAACTAACTCCAATATACATATAAACAAATGTTTCTTTATTTGATAGGAGTTGATACAATATTCCAAAATTTGTTAGTCCAACACATCCCACCAGTAATAATTGTAATGAGGGGAATCCATAGCAAAGCAGTAATGGGGCGAGAGATGTGGGTACAAAGTAGCACCCATGATATCAGTCAATCTTTGATTTTCTTCCATATGTTTGTATATCACCAAATTACCACTCATTGTGTACAAAGAAAAATAAATGGGCATAAAGGTACGGTATAAAAGGGACTTTGATGGTTCTTGCAAACAAATGCAAATCACAATGTTTAGGAAATAAACATGAAGATTGAATTGTTTAGCAAAAGGACTCCAGGCTTTATCCTTTTGAATATTTGGTTTAACCAATTGCTTTTAAAAAACTCTTTTGAAATTACTCTTGAATGGTCCTGACCTGAAAATATCACACATCCATGTTCTCCAGAGATGCTGCCTGACCCACAAAGTTACTCCAGCATTTTGTGCATTTCCAAAGTATTATAGATCCTGAATTCATTTTAATATAAAAAGCTAAATATAATTCTTCCCACTGCCGACTGACCTATGGAGTATTTCCAGCATTTTCTGTTTTTCCTTACTAAACGAAGCCTAGAGTGTAATCTCAAAAGTTTTAAAGTTTTAATCACCAACTAATAATGTGTGTATTTCAAGATGTAATCAACATATTTTTTCTTTAGAATGGCTTCTAGAAATGCTTACAGTGTGAGAAAGGCATTCTGAAATCTAGCCAATAAGCTATCCTAAAGTTTCTAATGTATCATTGACTACAAATGTGACCACTTTATAAAGGACACTGACCCAAAACACCCAAAGCCATGCCTCCTAAAGCGATGCCCATAGCATTACCCCTTTCTTCGTCATCAGTATAAACGCTAGCCAGCATCCCCATTCCTAGAAAAACAAAGCAACATTGTCAAAGCATTGCATGGTGCTGAACATTAATATTTAGACAGACATGAAGTACAACATGATTTCTGTATGGAATAAAACATCTCATTTGAATCATATACATACAGTCGGCATTACTCTGTACATCCAGATGCTTCTCTGTTCTTAAATAATGAGAAGACAAATTCCAGGAAAAAAATTGGGAGTTTCTTGCACTACAAAAGTACAATATACTTTAATGGAATATTATCTGTGCTGGACTGGAAAAATATAATGCCTATTGCATTTTTTCAAAAAGCACACTGTTTTGTCAGAAATCACCACTTAAAATGACCTGTAATTGAATATTGAATGTATAATCAATATTTAATTACAGATCATTTTTAGGTGGGGATTTCTGACAAAATGATGTGCTAATTTTTGCTGGTATTTTACTGGCACTCTAGCACTTGCCCCTACCTGCCACAGAAGAGCAAGAAGACCCTACACCTTGCAGAGCTCGGGCAATGAAGAGTAGCACATACGTATTTGAGAAAGCAAACACTGTGGAGAGAGAGAAGAAAAAACAAAGGACAGTTTAAAGTATTTTCAATTAATCTGTATATCATTTTCAGAAATAAAGTTCAAATCAATTGAGCGGCTATTTTAGAAGGACACTATCCCGCCAATCTAACATCACATCTCGTTAAGTTTGATAGTTCAGAAAAACTTTAGGTACTTACTAACTGTTGAAATAAACATGATGATAAACCCTGCAAACATTGGGAGCTGATATCCTATCCTGCAAACAGAATAAAGTATTCAATTTAAGCAATACATTAATATTTAAACAATGTAAAGAATAATTTCCGAAATACAAATGACAGTCTAGGTGGAAAAAATGCATAAAAGAAGCTCTGTAGCTGACAGCATTTTAAGTGATTTGTTGATATGATCCGTATATCATGAACAGTGTAGCAGGAAGCACAGAGGGGGAGCAGTGAGAAAGGGTCTCACACAACGTGTCAGAGAGAGAACTTTTTCAAAGTAGCCCATTCCCTCCCCAGATGATGTCTGATCCATTATGTTCCTCCAGCACCTTGTGTTTTGCTTCTGATTCCAGCATCTGCAGTCTCTGTGTCCTCATTTAACTGTTCCCACTGCAAAAATTGCATCAAAGTATGACTACTTTGAAAAAGTTCTCCTCATCTCTCCATCGGGAGGTCTGCGAGTTCCTCTATCACTGCTCCCACACGGTGATTCTTGCTGCTGCGCCTGAAGCAGAGTTCTGAAGCCTGTCCATTCCCTCCCCAGCTGCTGCCTGACCCACCAAGTTCCTCCCGCACCTTGAGTTTTACTCGGGAGCAATGTAGCTTGTTTCTGTCTTACGCCAGTTGCACATTACTGCTTGCATGGTTCTGTATTTGTTGTTATTTCAATCATCGGAATTCGGTGTAATAGTAGAAAAATAATAGTGATCAAAATCATAAATTTACCTTTATAGGTGAATGTTCACCAGTTTCAGTTATTCGAATTCATACCATGCATTCCCTGGAGTAAATTATATAACCAGTACCTATGTAGTCATGCAAACTGATACATGTAAGCAAATGCACTATTTCTTGCTTTTATACAATCTTCAAATCCATACATACTCTGAAACATATTTTGTGTTATCAAACAGACATTTCCTTTAATATCTGCACACATACATTTGCTTCTCCCCCCCCCCCCCCCCCCCCCATTTCCTTCGCTCCATGGATGCTGCCGCACCCGCTGAGTTTCTCCAGCACTTTTGTCTACCTTCGATTTTCCAGCATCTGCAGTTCCTTCTTATACATTTGCTGTTACTTTACTTACTGCCTTACTGTCATATCTGCACACATTTTCTGTCATGTCATTTTAATTCTATAATGCTATCACACATCCCCACTCTCTTACAGATACATACACTCTCTGCAGCTGCCATAGATACATACATTTCTACCCATCTTACAAGTTCTTTTTTGGTATCACAGTAAACTCTTAACCTGGCAGGCCTTGGACTCAAGTGTCGATGCAGCAGATATTCCAGACCGTTGGATAATATTGCTATCACTATTCCAATACATGTATTTAATGTAGAAGAACAATGGTACATTTTCTAGTGACTTAAGTTTAAAGCAAACATTAGTTTAGTTTAGAGATACAGTCTGGAACCAGGATCTTCAGCCCACAGAATCCATGCTGACCGATTATCCTTTCACATTAGTTTTATGTTATCCCACTTTATCTTCCACTCCCGATATATTGGGGGCAATTTGGAGGCCTGTTAATCTGCAAACCCGCAAGTCTTTGGGATGTGAGAGGAAACCAGAAAGTCACGAGGAAAACCACAAGTTCACAGGGAGAATGTGCAACCTCCACTCAGACATCGCCCCAGATCAGGATTGAATCTCTTGCACTGTGAGGCAACAGCTCTACCACTAAGTCCTGGTAAGTTTCAAGGGAGTGCTGAAAACAACCAGGTGAGTTTCAAGGGAGATAGATACAAAATGCTGAGCAACTCAATGGGTCAGGCAGCATCTCTGGAGAAAAGGAATGAGTGATGTGGATGTGACAAGGGAGTGTTGGAACTGGAGGACTCGTGTGTTAAAGCAGGAAAGAACATGCTATGAGCCAGTGCACTACAATGATGCAATCATATACACATTGTCTCTTCATACAATTGTCCCAGCATTTCACATTGTTACTGATGTTCATGTATACAGGTGTACTTGTTGTCCCATCTAACCCTTTCACACTCTAACAGATACACCACCTCCCAGTTATTCATGTACACAAACAAATATGACAATGATAATGCTTATTTTGTGCAAAACCACACAGATTAATATTAATTTTGAAATTCATTAAAGACAGATGCTGAAAACCTGAAATGAAAACAGAAATACCCAGCAGGTCAGGTAATATCTGTGGAAAGAGAAACAAAATAGATATTTTGGATCCAAGGCCTTTCACTGGTAATGGAAAAGATAAATTACAGGTTAGCTTTCAGTGGCAGGGAAGGTGGGGAGGGATGGATAGAACAACAGGAATATCTATGATAGGACAAGACCAAATGAGTTAATGTAGCAGTTAGAAGCAAATTATGTTTCACTTTCTGTGCTATGTATGTGTTGCTAATGCAGAACTGTGTGAGATGACCAGCAGGCCAAACTGTAGAGAGAGTAAAACTGAGCCAAAATTACAGATGGATTACAGGCAGAATTGGTCCATTCTGACGCAGATAGAAGGAAAGAGCGAGTTACATAAAATAAAGATTTCCAAACTGAGTTCTGAAGGCTGCAACGTGCCCAGACAGAAGGTGAGGTCCTGTTCCTCAAGCTCGCGTTGGGCCAGTTTGTCACAGTACAGGAGGCCCCGGAGAGAGCCGTCACAGCAGGAGTGGGATAGAGAAGTGAAGTGGCAGGCAACCCAAGCCCAGAGTGCCTTCTGTGCACTTTAGACAGATGCTCTGCAAAGTCATCACCCCAATCTGAGTTTGGTTCACCCAGTGCAGAGGAGACCACGTTAAGAACACCAAACGCAGAACACTGGTTTGTGAAAAGTACATACGATATACTGCTTCACTCGGAAGACATTTGCGCACCTAGATGATAGGAAGCCAAACATCATGTGTTATAATATTAATGATGGTTTGCAGATTTACGTTTTAGATACATATTTGAATTCAGTGATGACTTGTAAAGTGTCTATGTGGATGCTAATCCTCTGTGTTTTACATTTTAACCTTTACAATATGAAATTCAACTTTTCAGAAGGCAGGAAAGAAAACTCGACCATGTTAATTACTTTCATTCATTTAAACATTTGTTTTTAGATTAATCTATCCGCTTACATTTTCTCAGTTGGCTTCATAAAATTCTCTTGATTGAAAGCACTTTTTCCCCAGTGATGGGTTGCAATGATAGTTAATTTTATAGCTACAAATTTAATTTAAATCTCACGACATTTGAATGTATTAAGACATGAGATTTCCTGAGTTCAAGTTTGCATTTATTGTCACTTAACTAGCTAAGGTACAGTGAAACTTGAGTTACCATACAGCCATACTAAGTGAAACACAATACACACATAAAATAAAATTTAACATAAGCATCCACCACAGTGGCATCACATTCGTCACTGTGATGGAAGGCAATAAAGTTCAGTCACTCTTTGTTCATCGTGGTCGGGGCCTTGAACCCTCCGCAATTGCTGTTGCCAATGGTCCGATGTCCAGGCCCTCTCGTTGGGATGATCGAAACTCCGGCTTCAGGACAGATTGGAACACTCCACGAGTCGGCCACTTCTTACTGATGACCGCGGGCTTCACGGTGTTAAAGTCCACAGGCCCTGCAGTCGGAGCTCTTCTTCTGGTGACCCTCGGCAAAGGATCGCCCGCTCCGAGATGGTAAGTCTGCGCCATGCCAGCGAAACGGAGAAAATCGCATCTCCGTCGAGGTAGGTGACTGAATGAAAGTTTCCCGCTATTCCCCCCCCCCCCCCCCCCTCCCCGCCTACCCCCTCATAAACTAACCAAAAAACATTGAAACATACATTTAAGACATACTTAAAATAATGAAAAAAGGGACACGACAGGCCGTTGGCGAGGCTGCCATTACGGGCGCCACCCATAATAAGAAAATAAAAGTTGCATGGTGATTGGGTAAGGCGAGGACGTGGAGACAGATTGCATTAACTGGGGAGACTTTCAGTAATCATAAACATAATTAAAAAGTAAATCATGCAATCACTGTAAAATGACAAAAAGAATGCAGAAACTAGAATCTGGAAAACAAACTGAACAATGCCAGAACCCAGCAGATCAAGCAGCATCTGTGGAGGAAAAAGGTGCAAGTCGACATTTTTGGTTGAGACCCTTCATCATGGCTGGTCTCAATCCAAAATGGTGAGCTGCATTGTTTTCCTTCACAGATGCTGCTCTAACCCACTGTGTTCTTCCAGCCTTCTGATCAATGTAAGAATTTCATCAGAGGTCACTTCGATAGAAGTTTGTGGTCTTTATTGCAGAGAAACAGGTAATTCGACTAAACCAGAATGGCATTTGTTTACATTCTGTTGGAATCTTCAGCTCATTCAAATCGTCCAACACAGCTATTCTGTTCATGCTCAGATAAGCTTTAAATTATCTAGTTCATTGTGTTACTTAAAGATGAAGTACATGAATTTATAGAAAGATAAGGGAATTGAAGCTTATGAGGAATTGACAGAGAAGAGCTGAGGCGTAGGAGAGATCAGCCTTGATCACATTGAATTGTGTAATTGGCATTAGGGGGCTGAGTGCCCCAGTCCTCCTAGTTCCTTCTGTACTTACTGTATGTCCTTAGTTGATTTTTGAATGCATCTAATGAACTCCACAAGGATCTAATATACAGGCTGTGTATACTTGAAATGGCACCTAGGTTGTTCACTCCACATATGCCAGGTCTGCCAGCCATGTACTACCATGTCCTGTGTGAATTTAAGCTCCAATAGCAGTTTCCAATCCACCCTTTAAGATAATTTAGGTTTGTTTTTTCAAATGGATATTCGCTTATGTCAGTGGGATTCTTAAAGCTTCATTGCAAGACTCAGTGCGCATTGGCTCACCTGTTTGTCAGCGGTCCAATGAAAGGATTGGTTACAAGCTGAACAGTGGCTTTGGAAGCAAACAACAAACCAACTTCTACATTCTCATTCAGCAGGTCTTTGTGCTTTAAACAGCTCGAGTTGGAGCCAGGTGCAGTTGTGGAATTGACGACAGCAGGCTGAGTGGCATTGATTTCATTCCCTCCTCGCTCGCCATCCTTTCCAGTTTCCATTGTCAAGTTGTCGTAATAGGAATATATCTTTTGAAATCTTGTTGCCGAAATAACTTCAGGACTTGCCACTGGGTTTTCTGCTGGTGATTGATGTTGGAGAGCGTACAGGTAACTGGGAATGATGGGCACTGCAAGACACACAAGTTCAATTCTCAATGTTATTTCTCTCTTACTGAAATCCAGTCAGGCTATAAACATCCTAATACACATGAATCTTGCATTCCATTTCCATTTAGCACTGCCTTTTCTTGCAATGGTAAATGTAATGAATCCCACCTAATTCACCCACAAACCTCAGCAACAGTTCCAAACAATGACCATTAAAGACTATTATTGGTAGCATTCAACTCCCTGGACATTAAAAGCAAAAATAAATGTTTACAATCATGCGGATCTTTCGGAGTAAAGAAGCACGATTAATTATTATTGTTTTTAAATAGGAAGCCCAGGCATTTCTGCTCGACCACACTATGAAGGTTAAATTTTACTTCTATGTTAACCATTTTAATTTTTCTTGGAGATTGTGTTTTTGAGGAACGGTGCAGTGGGATGGAGAGTGCATGTGCTTTCTCCGCCTTCTAATTGAAGAAACATTCATTGCAGCATGACTTGATAAATTAAATAGATGATTTTATATATGGCAAATTGTATTCAATCATCACATTTAATGAATCGTCTATTGAGGTTATGCTGAATAATTAGATGCTTAGGAATTCTCTAATGTACTTAGACATGATATATACAGAAACAAATGCATCAAAATAACTTTAACGTGGGACATATCTTCAAAGAATTGAGAATCTTAACTGTGACAGTCCGAGTAATATAGCAGCGAAACAGGCCCTTTCTCCCATCACGTCTGTGTTGGCCATCACTTACTGTATACTAATCCCACAATTACAATTTTATTCTCCCAACAGTTCCATCAAATCCGCCCAGGTTCTACGCACACCTGCACATTGTGGCAATTGACAACAGAAAATTAACCTAACAACTCACATGTCTTGCGATGTGGGAAGAAGCAGGAGTACTCAGAAGAAACCAATGCCAGCACAGGTAAACCCTGCAAACTACACTAGAGATCAGAATTGAACTGGAGTCGCTGGAGCAATGAGGCTGTAGCTCTACATTGTGCTACCCCATATGTGTTGCAATAAAAATATATTTGTTTGACTGGATTTTTCTGGCCTTTATACGAGAGTAACTATCAAGTCAAGTCAAGTCAAGTCAAGTTTATTTGTCACATACACATACGAGATGTGCAGTGAAATGAAAGTGGCAATGCTCGCGGAACAACAAACCAACCAAACAAATTATAAACACAATCATAACACACATATTATTTTACATAATAAATAATAGAAGGAAAAACGTTCTGTACAGTTAGTCCCTGGTGAGAAAGGCGTTTACAGTCCGAATTGCCTCTGGGAAGAAACTCCTTCTCAACCTCTCCGTTCTCACTGCATGGCAACGGAGGCGTTTGCCTGACCGTAGCGGCTGGAACAGTCCGTTGCAGGGGTGGAAGAGGTCTCTCATGATTTTGTTTGCTCTGGAGTTGCACCTCCTGTTGTATAGTTCCTGCAGAACGGTGAGTGAAGTTCCCATAGTGCAGAGCCTTCTTGTCCTTGGCAGAGCAATTCCCGAACCAGATGGTAATGTTCCCGGACAAGATGCTTTCCACCGCCGCTGCGTAGAAGCACTGGAGGATCCTCGGAGACACTCTGAATTTCCTCAATTGCCTGAGGTGGTAAAGGCGCTGCCTTGCCTTACTCACCCGTGCTGAGGCGTGTGATGACCATGTCATATCCTCAGAGATGTGGACTCCCAGATATTTAAAACAGTTCACCCTATCCACAGGATCCCCATTTATACTCAATGGAGTGTATGTCCTCGGATGATGTGCCCTCCTAAAGTCCATGATCAGCTCCTTTGTTTTTTTGATGTTCAAGAGGAGGCTGTTCTCCTGGCACCAGAGTGCTAGATCAGCCACCTCCTCCCGGTAGGCCTTCTCATCATTGTCTGAGATCAGGCCCACCACCACAGTGTCATCAGCAAACTTAATTATTGAATTGGAGCTGAACCTAGCCACACAGTCATGTGTGTACAGGGAGTACAATAGGGGGCTGAGGAGGCAACCCTGGGGCGATCCTGTGCTCAGGGTGAGGGACTTCGATGTATTCCCTCCCATCTTGACTACCTGGGGCCTGGCGGTGAGAAAGTCCAGGACCCAGGCACACAGGGAGGGTGTTGAGCCCCAACTATTAACCCAATGGTACAATATGGAGATACAGCGCAGAAACATGCCCTTCGGCCCACAGAGTCCATGCCGACCAGCAATCATCCCGCTCATTAACACTATACTGCACACACTAGAAACAAGTTATGCAGCCACCAAGCCAATTAACCTACAAATCTGTACGTCTTTGGAGTGTGGGAAGAAACCGAAGATCTCGAAGAAAACCCACGCAGTCACGGGGAGGATGTACAAACTCTGAACAGAGAGCACCAGTAGTCAGGATCGGACCCGGGTCTCCGGCGCTGTAAGGCAGCAACTCTACCGCTGTGCCACCGTGCCTCCCCTATATCTGTTGATGGAGTACTTTTATATTGGTGTGTGCAGCGGAGAGTTATTTAGATAAATAATAGAATATGTTTTTGTAATTACCTTGCTATCATTTTCCATTCAAATTGATTTCAACATTAGGCTGCAACCTTATTAATAACAGACTAATTGATCTAAGGTTCCTATTTTCACTCACCTCTTTTTGAATCATTATATCATGTTTGCCTATTTCATGTCTGCTTGGATTGTTCCAGAAGAACAAGAGTTTTTTTGAATGATCACAAGTGAGAATTTTCGGATAGAGTCCTTCGAGGGCAACCAGGGGAATTGGCTTGGCTTTAGTCACACTAGTCCCCAGGTATTTTCTCTATACCAGTACGCATTATTTCAGATTCTGCACTCTCATTTGGCCTTTAATTCCTCCATATTTATTGTATGCTTCTGGGTCTTAGAATGGAGATACAATGCAGAAACAGGCCCTTCAGCCCACACTAGCACCATCCTGCACACTAGGGTCATTTTTTTTTATTTTTAAACCAAAGCCAATGAACCTACAAACCTGTACGTCTTTGGGGTGTGGGAAGAAACCAGAGCATCCAGAGAGAACCCACGCGGTCACAAGGAGAATGTACAAATTTTGTATAGACAGCAACCGTAATCAGGATCAAACCCAGGTCTCTGGCACTGAAAGGGAGCAACTCTTACTGCGGTGTCATTGTGCTGCCCCAAATTGTCTGTCTTTTACAGAGAAAATATAAAATGTTATTGCCAAGGCCATTTCCTTATTGCTTGTTTTAAAGCCTGGTCCATTCCAGCCATACTAATTTGTTTCCTTTTACATACACATAAGCTCCTGAAGTGATTTTTATTCTTATATCATTTTATCCTCCCTTATCCAGGCCAGAAAGGTCAGTGTGGGATTGGGAGGGGGAGTTAGTGTTGAGCAACCGGGATTCAGGTCGGCTTAGGCAGAGGTGTTCACACAAACGATCGCCCAGCCAGCGCTTGGTCTTTCCAATACACAGTAGTCCACACCTGGAACAGCGGATACAGTAGATGAGGTTGGAGGAGGTGCAAGTGAACCTCCACCTCACCTGAAAAGGCTATCAGGATCCTTGGATGGAGACAAGGGGGAAGGTATAGGGACAGGTGTTGCATCTCCTGCAGTTGCAGGGGAAAGTACCTAGGGAGGGGTTGGTTTGGGTGCGAAGGGACAAGTTGACGAGGGAGTTGTGGAGAGAACATTCTCTGCAGAAAGCAGAAAGGGGTGGAGATGAGACGATGGGACCAGTAATGGGATCCCATTGCAAGTGGCAAATTTATTGGAGGATTATGTGCTCTATGCGACAGCTGATGGGGTGGAAGATGAGGACAAGGGGCCTCTGTCTTTGTTACGAATGGGGTGAGGGGGAGCAACAGAGCCGCAGGATATCGAAGAGAACCTAATGAGAGCCTCATCTATAATGGAAGAGGGGAACCCCTGTTCCCTAAAGAATGAGGACTCCTACTCATTAATAAATGCATTGAGTTGTAAAAGCAGCAGTACAGATACAATTAACATAGATGTTACTTTATTTACTCTTAATTGTACATTTTTACTCCTTCCACCATCCAATACTTTAACTGGATCAATAATTTGCACAGTTCCAGGCCTTTAAAATTTGGCTTGAGTATCTTATCAAGAACAAGAAATGTCTTCCCAAAGTCTGTATAAATAATATTCAAAAATATTCCACTGTTCAATATTTGTTTACAGAGCCGGACCGGTCCTTTACAAATACAAAACCGCCTGCTGGTGTTTATCATTTTAGATTCCCTCAAGTGTCTGTAATCAGCAAAGATACATTTCCTTTAGTCTCCAAGAGACCTGTTATACTACTCCGGTGCTATAATCAGTAAATTCCGAGAGTTACTTCATTATTTCTAATCAGCAGGTTGCAGTTCTAAATACATCCACAATTTGTAACATAGCAGTTGCATAGTCCTCAACAAGGTACAGTCCCTACAATGCATATTGTCAGTGAAATGTTCCAGTTCCTATGGTAATATATCTATCTATCTGTACATAACTAAAACCCTGATCTTGTGCTCTTCTGGTTGTGCATTTTTTTCTATTTGTGCAAAAATGGTACACAATAGCGCTACATGTTTTCGCCACCTTACTTACCATTCTCCTGTGCTACAAGGGCAACAAGTTATATTCCGATCAGTGCTATATTTTAAAAGTTATTAAGGTTTAAAAATCTTAAAGAACTGCACATGCGCAGATTGGTCTCCTCCCCTGTCAGTCGCCGCCACGCTGATTGGTCTCCTCTCCTGTCATCACCCCTTCCTGCACCATTGCTGCACTGATTGGCTGGGTCTACTGTCAGTCACGGACAGCGCCTGCCTCGCTCGGCGAGGAGAATATAAAGCTGAAGGAGCAGAGTGAGCATCGCTAATGCTCCGCCACTGGCTGTAGCTGCATCTGCGGATGCCTCCATGGTGCCGGGCGGGTGAGTGAGTGAGCCCACTTCATGGCCTCTGTGGTGCCCAGCCGCGGGCGTCATCAGCCATTTCGTCCGACCCGGGCTTTACCTGTGAAGCCCCGGCCAGGGTTCTAACAGCGATCCAGGTGGCATCGAGACCGCGGCGGTGTGGCCTTGCAGCGGTGGTGGGGCCTCGCAGTGGTAGGGGAGGAGGGGGACTGCAGGAAGAGGAGGGGGGGTGGTAGGAAGTGGGTAATAGAGGAAGAGGAGGGCAGTGGGGGAGGTGTGATGGAATAGTTGGGGGGAGATAGGGAAGGTGATGAGTGGGGGGAGATGGGGGATAGAGGGATAGGAGGGGGTAGGGGGAGTGACTGAGGGTAGGAGGGAGAGGTGAGGGAGGGATTGGGGAGGGGAGGATGAGAGAGAAAAAAGAGGGAGGGTGAAGAGGAAGGGTAAAGAGTGCTGGGGATGAGGGGAAATGAGTTGGGGGCTATGGGTGAGTGGTGGAATCTTGCATTGGGGGAATGGGTTTACGTTGTGGGACCAGGCCTCCGGTGTGACAGGGACCCAACGGGTCCCACTTAGTCTAGATGACAATAAGTGCTAGTAAGTCTATAATCAGCTTCCATCAAAAATTGTACAGAAGTTCGAATTGGAAGTGTCAATAAATTAGCATGAATTTATGGATATTAGTATCTAGGTTCGCACAGTGCCCTTACAGTTAATATTGTGCCAATAAATGTCCAAAATTTACTGTTCCTACAAATTTCATAATCAATTCCATTACAGTTCCTGCCATGGTAATAATAATCAAAATGTTATCATTGCTATATAACTAGTCAAGTGCTGCTGTTTCCACAATGTGTGTTATTCAGAGATATGGAATAGTTATAAAGGCATCTCAAATTGCTGGCAAGATTCCACCAAATTAGATTGCAGGGGGTTCCGGGACTGCTAGCCAACTGGATAAACTATTGGCTTCATGGAAGGAAGGTATGATGGAAGGTTGTTTTTTTGGACCGGTGGCCTGTGACTAGTGGTGTGCCTCAGGGAGCTGTTTGAGGTTCATATTAACGATTTGGCTGAGAATGTTTAGGCATGGATGGTGTTGTAGATTACAAAGATGATTACCAAAAATATACAGCAGGATCTTGATTGGTCAGGCAAGTGCGCCAAGTAATGTGTTTTTTTTAACTTATTTATTTATATTTGGAATATGTTGCAGTTTTTACTGTATCTATTCTTAACTACCGTACCTGCCATCAGTAATATGTTCTACTTCATGTAACAACTACAACTGGCAACATTGTGCATTCATATTGTTCATAATGGGTCACAATGTTGTTCATATTGTTCATAATGGGTCACAATGAATAAATCTTACGATATAGCAGGCCATTCAACACATCGAGTACATATAATTTAATAGAGTGTATTCTCACATTGATTTCCTGTTCCCTTTCACATGCCCATCATCCCCATTCAAATTCCCCTCCCCCCCACCTAGACTGGTGGCAATAACAGCAGTCAATTACCCTGCCAACTATGGGATGTGTTAGAACACCTGAGTAATTCAGGAAACCCCACAGTCGAAGGTAGAATGTGCACACTCCGTACACACACAGTACTTGAGGTCAGGATTGAACTCGGGTTCCTAGGATAATCACAACACCACCATGCCACCGGTGAAACCGTGACTGTTCTTCTGGATCCATACCTGCTAACAAATTACTTTTCATTCAGTGCCTGGAATCAATGGTGTTATAATTCTGTGATTGGAATAATTGCGCAAAAATATCAATCATAAATTGGCTGTGACAGTGTGGTTGCTACAATGTTTTCATCAACAAGATACAGTTCCAACAGTGTTGAGAACTCTCAGGTTGCAGTTCATACCCTGCTCTAACTCCATTTGCAAGTTTCCAGATGCCACCACAGTATTGAACAGGATCTCGAACAATGATAAGACAGAGTATGATACGATAGAACTTTAATTATCCCAGGAGGGAAATTAATTTGCCGATAGTCAAAAAAACCCCCCCCCCCCCCCCCCCACTGGCTGCGCGGCGCTCCAAATCCAGCGCCGCCCGCGACCGGACGCCCGCAGACCCAGCTCCGCGATGTTGGGAGTCGGCGGCCACAGCGCTCCGGAGCTTACCGCACGAAGGCATTGCCCGCGCAGACCCAGCGCTGCTCCGCGATGGGTCTGGATTTGGAGCGCCGGCGGCCACAGCGCCGGGGGTCGGAGCTTACTCGCATGGCGACCTGGTAAGGCATTTGCCGGCGGCCACAGCGCTCCGGAGCTTACTGCACGCTCATTGCCCGCTCCCCGCCTCTCCGACCAGATAGGGGACTAAGAATTAAAGTTTCTCCCTTCCCCCCCCCCCCCCCCCCCCCCCCCCCCCCCCCCCACCACATAAAATCCCTCCAAACTAACTGACTAACATTTAAGCAATGATTTACAATGATTCCCCGGGCTCCAGACTTTTCAAGCCGCCCGCGCTACCTACCTAATCTACGCTAAAAATCTTCTATTCCGAAATCCAAAAAATTCCGAAATCCGAGAAGTGTCTGGTCCCAAGGCTTTCGGATAAAAGGTTGTGCACCTGGGGTATTGGGATTCATCAAAGCATAGCTTTGCAACAGCTCTGCTGCGCAAGACCCCAAGCCTTCAAAGCAGCCCAGTCCTTCATCAAATCAGCCTTCCTCCTCAGCCCCCTCCCAATCCCTTGACTCTATCTGCACAACGCCAATTTAGGAAAGCAGCCAACATAATCAAGGGCTACTCACACTGGTCATTTCCCTTTCACTATTGGGCTGAAAATACAAATGCTTGAAAGCACGTCATCAGATTCAAGCACAGCTTCCTCCCTGCTGTTATCAGACTTGAACAGACCTCTCGTAAGCTAAGGATGTATACCCAATCTACTTTGTTGCAGTTCTTGCACTTTTTCATCTGCACTTTCTCTGCATCTGCAACATGATCTTCTATACTTGGATTATTTTTTTCTCTATCTATTGTACTCATGTATGGTTTGATAGTACTCCTGTGTAGTATTATTTACCAGAATAGCACACACAAAAAAATAATTGTTTCTTGCATCTCGCTACACGTCAATAATAAAAGCACTACTAATACAAAAACAATTCAGACATGGCAAAAATTACAAATCATTGTCTAAAGTATGTTACAAGTTACAGCTCAGTGTTTATAATCAGCCAGGTTACAGCTTCTACAGAGATTGGGAATATTAGTTCATATTAGGTAGACAAAAGTGCTGGAGAAACTCAGCAGGTGAGGCAGCATCTATGGAGCGAAGGAAATAGGAAATGTTTTGGGCCAAAACCCTTGTTTAATTGATAGAAGGCAACATATTCAAAATCGCACAGCACAACTACAATTGAATATACATCAGCAATATATTACAATCACAGGTTGTCGATATTCAATAGCAAGTTGCAGTACCTGCAGTGTCAAAAATCTATCAATTCATAGGCTATCTACGATCAGTGATCATTTCTAAAATATGCATATTTTATACATGTAATATATTATTGTTGACTTGTTTAAAAGGCAACCTACCATTCATTACTGTCCACCATTATTGGCATAACAGCTCCTACTGTATTGATAATTGACAAATATTTTAGTTTACATGCATCTACAGTTAATAATCTATGACAATTAGTAGGGTACCTATAATCAGCAACATGTTACTGATATATCACTATCTTTAATCAGTGCCGAGTTAACATTAAGGTGGTGTCTGTAATCTGCAGTATTCAAGGGCCAAAAATTCATACAGGTCATACAATTGTCAAAGCCTTTGGTACAATCAGTGTGTACAGTCTGGAATAGATACATTCCCTGCAGTCTGTACAATTGCCAACAAGTAAAAGCCCTGTCCCACGGTATGAGTTCATTCCAAGAGTTCTCACGAGTTTGCTCGGATTCAAACTTGGAGATTTACGGTAATGTCCACTCGTCAGTACTTGGGGCTCTCGTGGACATTTTTCAACATGTTGAAAAATCTTCACAAGTCTTCCCGAGTACCTGCCGTTAGCGTTACGAGCCGCTAAGAGACGTCCCCGAGCTCCGATGTACCCACTACATTCATTCTCCATGCTTACCACGAGTTTGATTTTTTTTAAACTCGGGAGAGCTCTTGGAATGAACTCATACCGTGGGACAGGGCTATTACAGTCCATAGATTAAGCCCTGTTTCGACAAATGCAATCAACCTGGTGTGCGCAATCAAATAAGATCAAATAGAACAAGTTGACCTACAACTTTAGGCTGTGCACGCCATACGCATGAAGAAGAGTATCTATTATCAGCAAACAATTCATTCTCTGTCTATAACCAACAATCAATTGCAGTATTTACTGGGTCTGTAGGTTTAAGTTTATTATAGTCACATATAATGAGGTACAGTAAAAAGCTTTATTTTGCATGCTATCCAAACAGATCAGATAAAACTATACATAAATGCATTCAAGTTAAACTCAATTAAAATAGTCAGAACAAAGGGGAGTGCAGAATATATGCTAGTTCTTGGCATTGTAGCACATTAGTTCAAGAGACATAGTTCAATGTTGCAAATTTTTGCGTCTTTTATCAACAGTTTTTAAAGTGCCTCCAGTCAGCAACAAGTTAGTTGTCACAAAGGCTATCATCACCAAGAAGTTCCGGCAATAACAAAAAAAGTTTACAGTTCCTATTTCTCACAAGCTGTAACAAGTTAGAGTTTCTCCAATGTGTATAATTGCTAATTATATTACTAAAAGTCTGATCTTGACCACTTCCTGGTGTTCTGTATAATGATTTTAGAAAAAACGCTGCCACTTACGGCCGTGATTTTTGGCAATCTTACTCAGTCCCCCCCCCCCCCCCCCCCCCCCCCCCCCCTGCGCAGGACAAGACATTTTTTCCCACCGATGAAAAATAAGAGTTATTAATGTTTGAAAATTTTTTAGATTCTCTCTCCTTGCTACCCCCATCTTGCAGAGACTGACTGAGGCACGCTCCTTCCGGAGGGACTATAAAACCCAGAAGTGTTGAGTGCCTCAGTCAGTCTCTGCAAGATGGGGTAGCAAGAGGGTCACGTCTCTCAGTCTGAGCTGTGAATAACACTGAACACATGTCTACTAAACTGTGAGTGGTTTTACTGACCTGTCAGTACCCTTAATGTGGTTTGAAAATATAGTTTGGGAAATGCCAAAGCTATGTTGCCTTTGGTTTGGAAATGCTAAAGCTGTGTTGCCTTTGGTTTGGAAATGCTAAAGCTGTGTTGCCTAGTTAAAGTTCCCTTGCCTAATTAAAGTTGCCTTGCCCAATTAAAGTTGCCTTGCCTTCTATATAATTAAAAGTCTAATCTTGACCACTTCCTGTTTGGGCTTTATATTGATTTTAGAAAAAACGCGACCACGTACGGCTGTGATTTTTGGCCATGTTACTCAGAGTCCCCCTCCGCTCATCAGATGCTGAGGATTTTTCCCATCGATGAAAAATAAAAGTTATTAGCATTTGAATAATGTTGAGATTCTCTCTCCTGTTAATCACGCCATGCCGGCCACACCCCTTCTGGTGGGAGGGACAATAAAACCCAGAAGTGTGGGCGTGGCTCAGTATCTGCAAGATGGGGGACGGAGAGGTCACGACTCGGTGTCTTTAGTGGCCTTGCATCCTGCTTGAAGTGGTATGAAACTGCACTTGAATTTGGTGGCCTTGTACCCTGCTTGAAATGGAATTTCAAGGAATAGCCGTGAGTCAACTGCCAGCGCACCAGCCGTGAGCGAGTGAGCTGCCAGCACAACAGGCTTGAGTGACGGAGCCGCCAGCCCAAGAATCCATTCGGCCCACAATATCCATATTAGCGCTCGAGAAAGCCTCTCCCCACTGGCCACCAATATTGGAATTGGTGGAGAGGTGGAATATTGCGTTAGGGGACCAGCCCTCCCATGTGATGCTGGGACCCAACGGGTCCCACTTAGTCTAGTGAATTATATTTATGTTAATTATAATCAAAGATGCAGTTCATAGTGTTTAAAGTTGGTCATCAATTACAGTTCATAGGGTGTTTATATTCAGCAACAGGAAAGTCTTTGCTATGTAGATGTCCAATTGCCAACAAGTTAGAGTCAATGATCACCAACTGTACCATTCACATGATGTCTATAATTACTGACTATTTCCAGTTTACATGGTTTTGATAGTAGTTTTGCATCTTAGGAAAGACATTGTCCTGAAGTATTACCCTGGTTTCTTGCTGCATGGTGTTGCCAAAACTTTCTATTTTTGTTACATTTCCATGAGGCTCAGTATCACAAATGCTATAGTTCACATAGTATCCATAAATACAAAATGTTACATTTCAAAACAAATAAAGTAACAGTTCATTGTCGGGAAGGAGCAAATTTCAGTTCTTATGTTGTCCATAATTGACAAACAAAAGTTACTTATGCTACTGTTTTTGCCATTGGCAAAAAGGGAGAATTGGTGCAGTGACTCTGATCAGTGCCAGGATGGAGGTTATACACTGTATATAATTTCAAACGCTGTATATAGGGTCCTAAATTGGGAAGAAGTTAGATTTTGTATAGGTCTATAAATGGCAACATCTTACAGTTGCTACAGTGCCTACAATCAACAATATATTCCAGTTCCTCCACTGTCTAAATCCGAACTAATTATCATTCATGCAGTATCCATTATTAACAGGTTACAGTTCCTACACTGTTTACAGTTGGCAGAATAGTACAGACAAAGCATCCATATTTAGTATGTTTACCACTTCATAGCATGTCTATAATAGGCCACAAGTTACTGTTCTTAGTCTCTAATTGGCAACTTGTCACAGATGACGAAAAACAATCAGTACAGCCCTTATAGTGGACACAATGAGTAAGTTAATATTTCTAACATATTTCCAATTTGCAATAAATGTCTCCAATAGGTAATGGCACAGTTTCAACAGTGTCTGCAATTGGATAAAAAAGTTGCTAATATTAGGAAGGAAGGAATAGGAATACTTTATTGTCACATGTGACTAGGCTCAATGAGATTCATTGCTTGCATACACAATGTATACAAATGGCAGCCACCTACAGCACTGACAAAGTTACAAAGAACGGCAGCTCCCCCTTTTGGCCCCCCCCCCCAACAGTTCCCCCACACCGGGGTCCCCATTGTCCATAGCCCCCCCCCCCCCCCCCCCCACCTCCCTCACGGCGGTCCCCGCACGCTGGGTCCTCCATTGTTCCTCCCCTCTCCCCTCACGACGGTCCCCCGTAATTACCACAGTTGAGACTTCATATAGTCAGAGTCATTCAGTGTGGAATTCAGTTACAGTGCGAAAGTCACCCTTTGCCTAACTTGCTCACACCGACCAAAATTTCCCATCTACAACCAGTCCCACTTGCCCTTGTTTGCCTGCCTTATATTCACCTATTTAACCCTATATGTACCTATATTCAGTTACATGTTATAATTCCTACCGCATTTTTAACTCAAGGTTGCACTTGTTTCAGAGTTTAGCTGGCAACAAGTTACAGTTCCCTCATTGTGTATGAATACTAATAATTTACACATCATATTGTGTCAACAATGATACAAGTAATTCATACTCTGCCTATAATCAGAATCAAAATCTAATTTCTGCAACATAAATAATCAGATTGGCCACAAATTACAGTGCTTACTGTAATTGATCACAAAAATTGGAGATACAAGGCAGTTCTGTATAACAAGCATTTTCATAAAATGACAGATATAACACAATTGATAAATTATCAAATGCCATTTATATTACGTGGGCCAAATTGGTTCTATTGCAATTGGTTTGAAATTGACAAGCAGAAAAAAAGCTGTCTTTGGGGAAAAAACAGTCAAGGTAAAGTAAGTAAGTACGTTTATTGGCCAAGTATTCACATCCGCCCACAAGTAACAACATGACATACAGTGACAGTTACGAATGACTCAGAAAACACTAAACATTAATAATAATAAAACATTAATGATAAAACACCACAAAGGTCCCCATAATATCAAACACCCTTGTCTTCTAAGCTATGGGTAGTCATTGAAATTGCTAATGATCACTTTTATTGACATTTCGTAATAATACTCTATTAAAGAATGTAACACGCAGCCTTATGCATGTAGTCTGAAGAAGGGTCTCAACCCGAAACTCCGCCTATTTCCTTCGCTCCATAGATGCTGCCTCACCCGCTGAGTTTCTCCAGCATTTCTGACTACCTTCGATATTCCAGCATCTGCAGTTCCTTCTTTAAAATGCAGCCTTCAGTGTTTTAGCTTGCAGTAACAAGATTTAAATTGTAGCTATTGAAAAGATCTTTAGTTTTGACGGAGGGAAACACTTTTATGGTGAGCTTGAAACCCCTAACCCCCCTTTCCCCTAACAATTGCTTTATTGTGTTTTTTTTTTCACATGAAGTTTCTTAGAAGTGTAGCTATTTCATTGGAAGAACGAACTGTGTTGGAAATCTGGGATAAGGACATATAATGTGGGAAATATGCAACAGATTGGGCAACATCTGTAGGGATAATAACAGAGTTAATATCCTGATGAAAGGTCATTGATCAAAAAAAATATTGCTTCTATTTCTATCCACTGCTACTGCTGACCTGTAGTCATAATTGCAACGCCACAATTGCTACAGTGTCAATAATCAGCAATAATTAAAGTCCATAAACTGCATACACTTTCAGATCACACAAAAGTTTCAGTTCACGCATTGATGATCATTGGCAAAATCTTACTGCCCCAACAGCATCTATGAGTCCCACACAGACTATGATGAACAAGGACAATCTGGACCAAAAGGCCTGTTTCTGTGATATGTGATTCTGTGAATGGATAGCTATCAATCATTTACAGACACAGCTGTACATGAAAACAGCAACATGGCAGAGTACTTAGTGTCTGTATTCAGCAACATGTTCCGACAGTGTGGATTGTAGGCAACATGTTACACTTCCCACCATGTCCTTCATCAGCAAGTTGGAGTCCATTATATGTCACAATGACATGAAATTACATTTCTTACAGTGTGTAAAGTCAGCAATAATCAATCAACCTTTATTGTCATCTTGCAAGCAACAGTTGTACAGTGCAAAATGAGAAGACGTTTCCCAGGGAATACCAGAGCATCGCACATAAAACTTAAACATTTCACACATAATAACAATAAAAACAATTCAGTCCCTGATGAAACAGCTTAAATAGTTAAAAGCAGGTAAAACAGCAACAATAAAATACAGTAAAAACAGTCATTAAAATGTCAAGGGCAGCTGATTTGAGTGGCCAGTGCCAGAGTTATTAAATTGTCAGTGCAAAGCAGCAGAATCAGGTAGAGTGACTGTTTAGCAGCCTCAGCCTGTGGCAGGAAGCTGTTTAGCAGTTTGGTAGTCCGGGCTTTGATGCTACGGTATCTCTTGCCTGATGGCAGGAGATCCAGGTGTGTGTGGAGGGGGTGCAGTTTGTCCTTAGCTATTCTCAGACCTTTTTTCAGACAGCGGCTCTGGAACATTTCTTGTACCGAGGGTAGGGAGACACCAATGATCCTCTCTGCTCCCCTCACTACCCTCTGCAGAGACTTCCTGTCTGAGCAGTTGCAGTTGGAGTACCACGTATTCATGCAGTACGTGAGTACAGACTCCACCATGCCCCTGTAGAAAGTCCTGAGGATGTTGGTGGGAGTGAGGCCTGTTTGAGTTGCCTCGGGTAGTGCAGTCGCTGATGGGCCCGTTTGACAATCCCAGTGTTGTTCCTGGACCAGGTGAGGCTGTCTGTAATTTGCACTCCGAGGAACTTTATGCTCTCCACTCTCTCCACCGTGGTGCCACTGATGTTGAGGGGTGTGTGTTTTGGCTGCGACCTCCTGAAGTTGACAATCATCTCCTTTGTTTTGTCGACGTTTAATGCTAAATTGTTGTTGCCGCACCAGTCCACTAATTGTTTCACTTCCTCCCTGTACATTGATTCATCATCTCTGCTGATGAGTCCCACCACTGTTGTGTCATCTGCGAATTTTATGATCTTATTGTCCCTGAATCTGGCAGCACAGTCATGTGTGAGCAGTGTGAACAACAGCGGGCTGAGCACACAGCCTTGAGGGGAGCCGGTGCTCAACGTGATCGAGCCTGAAGTGTTCTTGCCAACACGGCAATAATTTATGACTTATCTATAATTAGTGGCAGGTTACAATTCCTATAGTGTTGATGATCACAAATTAGTTTCTACTATAATGATATATTCAGTAATGTATTATGGCTCCTCCAGTGTCTTTGATTGCCAATAATTTACACTTGTTACAGATGTTATGGAGTAATTGAGCTATACAGCCCAGAAACAGGCCCGTTGGTCCACCTTGTCCATGCCAGCCATGTTAGCATTCTGGGCTAGTTATACTTGTTATATGGGCTAAGGGCCTGCATTTGGCCCATAGCCCTCTAAATGTTAATTATGTAGAATTCAGTAGCATGTTAAACTTCATAGTTCATCTAATAGGAAACTGTGTTAATGATCAAAGTTGCAGCTACTGTTTTATCCCTAATCTGCAGTAGAGATGTTCCTATAGTATCCTTTGGTGGCAACAGTTCATATGGTGCTTAAACAAGCAAGTCTATGCTTCATATAATCAGCAGGAAGTTGCCTCTGTATTGAATCTTCTTCAAGAAGAACAATATACAGTTTGTACAGTGTCAGTAATTAGCCACGAGACAAATAGTGCAGTCTATTTACTATTAGGTTTTCACAACCCATATCATTTTCAAAAAGCCACTTCCTAGAAGGCCATCCCTCAGTCTCCTATCCTCCAAGGTAATATAGTCTCAACCTATCTAACAGCTCCCTATAACTCAAGCTTGTAAACTCAAGTACCCTTGTAAATACCTTCTTCACACTTTCCAACAGTGACATTATTTCTATAGCTTGGCGACCAGGACTATGTGCTGTACTCTAAATACACTCCCCAATAGCTTGAATTTGCAATGATGTACAAATCCTTGCATATGTATATGTGACAACAAATGACTATTCCTATAAATCAATGACAAGTAATTCTTTCTACAATGTGTTTAATCTGCAACAATTTACAATGTCTATACTCGACAATAAATCACAGAGACTAGTTCTAAAAAGTTTGTTTTGCTAAATATTGTATTATTGGTAGCAAATTCACATCTGCTAATTATCAGCAACAGTATTGTTCTTACAATGTCTATAATTACTAACAAGTTACATTGCTACATTTTCTGCAATTGGGAACAAGTTAGAGTTCAAACAATGTTGATACAGTACTCTGTACAAAGTTACATTTCCTACAGTGTTGTTAACCGGCACCACACCGCAGTTCATAATGTATCTGTAATCAATAACAAGATACAGTTTCTAAAGGTTGATAATCAGCAACGAGTTACAGCTCATATGAGACCCAGAATTGTTCCTACTGTGCCTATAATTTCCAGTAATTTCCTTTTGCAAATGTGTCCAAAATTGGCAACAGATTAAAATTCATATTTTATAATCAGCAGTTGTAATCTCCTATAGTCTCTAAAATTGTTAAATATTTGTTATCTCTATAATGTCTATAATTCCCAATGGTTTACAGTTGTTAAAATGCTAAAATCAGCATCAAGTTAATGTGTCTATTATTGCAACATTACAAATCATACATTGTCTATAATAACGCAATTTCTATTATGGACAATATTACAGTTAATCAGTAACAGATAACAGTTTATGAAAAGTATATAATCAACAACCTATTGTCAAACCTATAGTGGCTGCTGTGTCAAAGATCAGCAGCAAACTATAGGGTTTATAATCCGTTTAAGAAGTAACTACAGATGCTGGAAAATCGAAGGTACACAAAAAAGCTAGAGAAACTCAGCGGGTGCAGCAGCATCTATGGAGCGAAGGAAAAAGGCAACGTTTCGAGCCAAAGCCCTTCTTCAGATTTATAATTTATAATCGGCATGGTTTATACAATCAAGCAGCAATACGTTCAGTTCCCATGGTGCCATTAACTGGCAAACACCCACAGGTTCTACAGTCTTGAATCAGCTAATGTTTTACTTCATACAGTACCTATTATTAGCAAAGATGTGCAGTTGCTATGCCTTGTAGAATTGGCAACAATTTCCAGTTCATAAAATGTCAATAATCTGTAATGTTACATTTCCAGTAGTGCTTATGCCTGGCAAAATGCTACAGTTGCTATAATTTCCATAATTGGACTCAAGTTAGAGTTGCTATGGTGTTAATAATTAGCAACAAATTGCTGCTCCTGTTGCATGAATAAACTACAAGATGTTACTGTCTATTTGACGCAGCAGCATTCTACAGTTCTTATTGGACGGGGAATAGTGCGTGAGCTGGACTTTGACAATAACATCAAAACATGGCGCCTCTTGCATGGGGGACTCAGTAGACTACTTCTGTACAATTTGCTAATCGGGATGTGTATGGCAATACTCTACTGGATTGTTTGCGAGGAATGACTTTCACTGTACCTTTGCACTTTGCACATGTGACTATAAAAGCACCATTGATACCAGCAAGCCATGCTTCTTACTTAGAGTTATAGAGCTTACTTAGAGTTATAGAGTTTTGGGCCGATTCCATTTGCCTGCATTTGGCCATAATCTTCCAAACTCTTCCGATCCATATATCTGTCCATATGTCTTTTAAAAGTCATAATAGTAGCTGCTTCCATGGCCTCCTCTAGCAGCTCATTCCAGATATGGACCATCCTCAGAGTGAAAACATTACCCCTCTGCTCCTTCTTAAACTCTCCTCTCACCTTAAACCCATACCCCCTGGTTTTAGAATGCTCTACCCTGGGAAAAAGACTCTAAGCATTCACTTTATCCATTCCCCTCATGATCAATGAAGTCATGCTGCAGCTCCGGGCAGCACAGTGGTGCAGAGGTAGATTTACTACCTTACAGCACCAGAGACCTAGGTTCTATCCTGACAATGGGTGCTGTCTGTACAGAGTTTGTACCTTCTCCCCGTGAGTGCGTAGGTTTTCTCTGGGTGCTCTGGTTTCCCCCCACATTCCAAAGACGTGCAAATTTGCAGGTTATTGGCTTCTGTAAATTGTCCCTAGTGTGCAGGATAGTGCTAGTGTACGGGGAAATCACTGGTCGTTGTGGCCTCAGTGGATCGAAGGACCTGTTTCCACGTTGCATCTCTAAAATTAAAAAATCTAAAACTTTAACCTCCTATGTTCCGAAGAGAGAAGTCCCAGTGTCTCCAACCTTTCCCTAGAAGTCAAGACCGCAAGCCCAGATAATGTACTGGTGAATCTCTTCTGCATCCTTTCCAGCTTAAAGACATCCTTCCAGTAACTGGGCAACTAGAACAACACACAATACCCCAAGCATGTTCTCATCAATTACTTAAATTGGCAACAATGTACAAATCTTAACATAAGATCATAAATGATAGGAGCGATATTAGGCCATTCAGCCTATCAAGTCTACTCTGCCATTCAATCATGGCTGATCTATCTCTCCCTGCTAACCTCATTCTCCTGCCTTTTAGTTTACTTTAGAAATACAGTGTGTGTGGAAACAGGCCCTTCGGCTCACTGGGTCCGTACCGACCAGCAATCCCTGCATATTAACACTATCCTACACACATTAGGAAGAATTTTTTAATTTACAGTTACCAAGCCAATTAATCTACAAAAGATTTTTGAGTGTGGGAGGAAACCGAAGATCTCAAAGAAAACCCACATGGTCACAGGGAGAATATACAAACTCCATACAGATTATCCCCATAACCTCTGACACCTGTACTAATCATCTCTGCCTTAAATATATCCACTGACTTGGCCTCCACATGCTTCTGTGGCAAAGAATTCCACAATTTATAGTGTATAGTTGCCAAAAAAAAAAATACTATTCCTATAAATCAATGATTAGTAAATATTCCTATGGTGCCTTTAATCTGTTGCAGTTTACAGTTTCTACAGAATCTGTTAAGCTACAATGCATCGGAAGATCTTACTGTGTAGGCAGAAAACGCTAGTGGGAGTTGTGTACAGGCCACCTAACAGTAGTAGTGGAGTTGGGGATGGCATCAAACGGGAAATTAGAAATGCGTGCAACAAAGGTAAAACAGTTATAATGGGTGATTTCAATCTACATATAGATTTGGTGGATCAAATTGGCAAGGGTGCTGAGGAAGAGGATTTCTTGGAATGTATACGCGACATCTAAACCAACATGTAGAGGAACCAACGAGAGAGCAGGCTATTCTAGACTGGGTATTGAGTAATGAGGAAGGGTTAGTTAGCAGTCTTGTTGTGCGTGGCCCCTTGGGCAAGATTGGCCATAATATGGTTGAGTTCTTCATTAGGATGGAGAGTGACATTGTTAATTCAGAAACAAGGGTCCTGAACTTAAAGAAAGGTAACTTTGAGTGTATGAGACGTGAATTGGCCAAGATAGACTGGCAATTGATTCTTAAAGGGTTGACGGTAGATATGCAATGGAAGGCACGTAAAGACTGCATGGATGAACTACAACAATTGTTCATCCCAGTTTGGCAAAATAATAAATCAGGGAAGGTAGGGCATCTGTGGATAACAAGGGAAATCAGGGATAGTATCAAAACAAAAGATGAAGCATACAAATTAGCCAGAAAAGCAGCCTACCAGAGGACTGGGAGAAATTCAGTCCAGCAGAGGAGGACAAAGGCTTAATTAGGAAAAGGAAAATAGATTATGAAAGAAAACTGGCAGGGAACATAAAAACTGACTGCAAAAGTTTTTTATAGATATGTGAAGAGAAAAAGATGAGTTAAAACAAATGTAGGTCCCTTGCAGTCAGAAACAGGTGAATTGATCATGGGGAACAAAGACATGGCAGACCAATTGAATAACTACTTTGGTTCTGTCTTCACTAAGGAGGACATAAATAATTTGCCTGAAATAGCAGGGGACCGGTGGTCAAATGAGATGGAGGAGCTGAGTGAAATCCAGGTTAGTCGGGAAGTGGTGTTAGGTAAATTGAATGGATTAAAGGCCGATAAATCCCCTGGGGCAGATAGACTGCAACCCAGAGTGCTTAAGGAAGTAGCCCCAGAAATAGTGGATACATTAGTGATAATTTTTCAAAACTCTTTAGATTCTGGAGTAGTTCCTTAGGATTGGAGGGTAGCTAATGTAACCCCACTTTTTAAAAAGGGAGGGAGAGAGAAAACAGGGAATTACAGACCAGTTAGTTTAACATCTGTAGTGGGGAAAATGCTAGTCGGTCATTAAAGATGGGTAGTAGCACATTTGGAAAGTGGTGAAATCATTGGGCAAAGTCAGCATGGAATTATGAAAGGTAAATCATGTCCGACGAATCTTATAGAATTTTGAGGATGTAACTAGGGATACTCGAGTGGATAAGGGAGAACCAGTGGATGTGTTATATCTGGACTTCCAGAAGGCTTTCAACAAGGTCCCACATAAGAGATTAGTATACAAACTTAAAGCACACGGTATTGGGGGTTCAGTATTGATGTGGATAGAGAACTGGCTGGCAAACAGGAAGCAAAGAGTAGGAGTAAACGGGTACTTTTCACAATGGCAGGCAGTGACTAGTGGGGTACCGCAAGGCTCAGTGCTGGGACCCCAGCTATTTACAATAT
Source organism: Leucoraja erinaceus (assembly GCF_028641065.1). Lineage (NCBI taxonomy): Eukaryota > Metazoa > Chordata > Chondrichthyes > Rajiformes > Rajidae > Leucoraja > Leucoraja erinaceus. Next base: position 25,030,154 of record NC_073391.1, on the reverse strand, counting down.
ATATTAATGATTTGGACGAGGGAATTCAATGCAACATCTCCAAGTTTGCGGATGACACGAACCTGGGGGACAGTATTAGCTGTGAGGAGGATGCTAGGAGGCTGCAAGGTGACTTGGATAGCCTGGGTGAATGGGCAAATGCGGTATAATGTGGATAAATGTGAGGCTATCCACTTTGGTGGCAAAAACAGGAAAGTAGACTATTACCTGAATGGTGGCTGATTAGGAAAAGGGGAGATGCAACGAGACCTGGGTGCCATGGTACACCAGTCATTGAAAGTAGGCATGCAGGTGCAGCAGGCAGTGAAGAAAGCAAATGGTATGTTAGCATTCATAGCAAAAGGATTTGAGTATAGGAGCAGGGAGGTTCTATTGCAGTTGTACAGGGTCTTGGTGAGACCACACCTGGAGTATTGCGTACAGTTTTGGTCTCCTAATCTGAGGAAAGACATTCTTGCCATAGAAGGAGTACAGAGAAGGTTCACCAGACTGATTCCTGGGATGTCAGGACTTTCATATGAAGAAAGACTGGATAGACTTGGCTTGTACTCACTAGAATTTAGAAGATTGAGGGGGGGGGGAGATCTTATAGAAACTTACAAAATTCTTAAGGGGTTGGACAGGCTAGATGCAGGAAGATTGTTCCCGATGTTGGGGAAGTCCAGAACAAGGGGTCACAGTTTAAGGATAAGGGGGAAATCTTTTAGGACCGAGATGAAAAAAACATTTTTCACACAGAGAGTGGTGAATCTCTGGAATTCTCCGCCACAGAAGGTAGTTGAGGCCAGTTCATTGGCTATATTTAAGAGGGAGTTAGATGTGGCCCTTGTGGCTAAAGGGATCAGGGGGTATGGGGAGAAGGCAGGTACAGGATACTGAGTTGGATGATCAGCCATGATCATATTGAATGGCGGTGCAGGCTTGAAGGGCCGAATGGCCTACTCCTGCACCTATTTTCTATGTTTCTAATGGACTCCTGTATAAATGACAGTTGCTACAGGGTGTATAATCAGCAACGTCACATACTTATAGTATCTATAATGTCGACAAGGCACTGTGCATATAAATAACAATCAGTTTCTTGGGTATCTATAATCAGAAATGAATAATGGTCCTTACATTGTCTACAATTAAAGTTTGTTCTTACAAATGTTATAATTTATTAATTTTCCTGCAGTTTCTACAATCATAAGTTGCAATTCTGAGAATGTCTGTGTGGAAAAATAATTTACGGTTCCGACAGTTTATTTGACAAGTTACATGTCTTAGATTAACTTGTTTCCTGCAAGAGTTTTGTAATCCACACCGTCATTCCTGCGGTGTCTAAAATCAGCAACAAGTAAGTTTCCCCATGCAACACGGCAACAGATCTCTACAATCAACTTCAGTGAGTAGCAATAGTTGAAATAATCATCAATGCAAAGATTCTGCAGTTTGTTTTGATATCAATCCCTGTATTAACTAAAATTATTCATAAAATCATGTGATAGGAGTAGAATTAGGCCATTCGGCCCATCAAGTCTACCCCACCATTCAATCATGGCTGATCTATCTCTCCCTCCTAACCCTATTCTCCTGCTTTGTCCCTATAACCTCGGACACCCATACTAATCAAAAATCTATCTATCTCTGCCTTAAATATACCTACTGACTTGGCCTCCACCACCTTCTGTGGCAAAAGTTAGAATGTTACGTTAGAATTGCTGCAGCATCTAATCAATCATTTATTGCTTACGTTTTACATTACAATGATCGAAGTGACCATAATTAGCACCATGATCCCAAGAAATATTAATCAACATCATGGTTCAGTTTCTATAATTAGCATTGCTACAATTATTAAAATGTCTATACTCAGATTATAGAATTGCATGGATTTCCAGCTACAGTTTCTACATGCCTAAATTGAGCTACCATCCCAACAATATCCATAGTCATCTACAATTTCCAGCACCATCAGTTACTAGAATCAGAAACAGGTAGAGTCCTTGTATTTGATGTTATTGTTACTGACAGCAATATTAGGTCTCTTTTGATGCATAAAATCTGTATCTGAAGATAGACACAAAATGCTGGAGTAACTCAGCAGGTCAGGCAGCATCTCTGGAGAAAAGGAACAGGTGACGTTTCAGGATGAGACGGTCTGAAGAAGGGCCTCGACCTGAAATGTCACCGATTCCTTTTCTCCAGAGATGCTGCCTGACCCGCTAGTTTACTTCAGCAATTTGTATCTATCTTCAGAGTAAACCAGCATCTGCAGCTCCTTCCTACACGTAATCTGTATCTGGTTATGTTTCTCAGTCCGTGCTACCATTCAGCATCTAAAATGGACATGTCGCGGAGTCTATGACCAGCAATATATTATACTCCATACCAAGTCAACATTCAGATATAGGTTATTTCTTACAATGTTTTGTAATGAAAGACACTTTTCATGCTGTATCAATTACTGAGTTGCAGTCGCAATATGCGCAACAACTTACTCTTCTTACAGTGTCTACTTTACACAGCAATATGGTTTATAATCATTGACTACTGTGTCTGTTGACAGCAACAAATTGCACTTCATAAGTTGGTGACAATTTAGAACAGGTGATGGCCATTGCAGTGTTGACATTGTGAAAATAGTCATTCAGAAGGTTGATACCCTCTGAAAAGAAAGATAAATTACTCCAGGGATGAGAAGGGGACTTGAAGAGATTGGAATTGCCCCCTTTAGAACTGAGTAGATCAGAAAGAACCCCAATAGCAGTTTTCAACAACACATATGGTGTTGGGTAAAGAGATATCAATGCTGACTTGCTTGATTTAACATCCCATATAATTTTGAACACACCTGCTACGTTTATCTCTGTTCTACTCTGATCCAAGGGGAACAATTACAATTACATTAAATCCCCCCTCCACTCTGATGCAATCCCATTCAACTTTCCGTTTCCTCTCTCGAAGATTATCACAACATTCTCTTGGTTTAAAAGTCATCGGCGAAACTGCAAAATAAAACGTGATTGTTTCCCACTGTGATCCGGAACGCACTTTCTGATGGAGTGCTGGGCAAAAATCGATTCCATGCGAACTTCAACAATATTCAAAGTAATGAAATAGCTGATAAATGTGACTTGCAGAGAAATAGAGTGGGGGAGGAGGGTAAAGGCTTCAGAACTACTTGGACATATTTCAAAGAGGCAAACAGAACAGTTTCAAAGACTTTCATTCGGAATTGTAATATTCCGACTACATTCATTATAACTCCAATATTTTCTGTCATCCGAAAACGAATTCCGGTCCACACACTACAGCCAATCGGAACATGTGAGTTTATACAGTCTTTATCCGGTAATAATTAGTATTTGCAGTGCCCACAATCCATAATTACAATCCCTTGGTGTATACAATCCCAGTGAAATTACACTTGATTTAGTCCGATTCATATCACAGACCAATTACAATGTTTGAATCTGAATCAAACAAAAATCCGCAGTCTTTCCCAAACGAAACACAATAGAATAAATCTATAAACTTGTTTGCAGTAGAAATGTTCGAGGTTCAGTGATAGTGTCGAGATCTACGCTGCCTCATTGCCGGGTACCATTGAAGTCCTTCATTGTGGCTCCCATTAACACTGGCATTCGCTAATAATGTAGGGCGCACCTAGTGATGGCAAGGTCGTTTCAATTCAGAAACCCAAAGTGCCATTCACCTGATAAATTAAACCCAGACCTATTTCTGCCTGAAGAAGATAAACAGTCAGTGAATGAGGCGGAAACCCTCTGGCTTTATTTTTTAGCAGTGAGTGTGATATTACAGAGTCCGGTGCAAAATACTTTCCAACGACCCCAGCTACAGTTACGAAGCTACATAGATGCAAAGGGGACAAATGGTCGGAAATTGCGGTCCTTGGTATTTTCCCGTCTAACACAACCGTGTTCGTAATCGTTCATCTTAATTATTGTTTTGCATTAAACACGATTTAAAAGTTATCCGTCACTAGATTAGACGAAATCATATCGTGTGTTACTCTACAGAGCAGTTTTGTTGGTGACAAACAAAATAGAAGGGAGTGATTTCAACATCAGCTTCCAAAAATTCGAGGGAGAACGTGTCTTCCGCAGCCTCTGTCAGAGTGGGGATGAGGGTAGGGGCCGATATGGTCCTGATAAGCTCCGGGCTCTCCTGTATCCCAGGGACACTCCGCGCCCTGCCGTTTGGCCACCGGTGCCCTCGACTTACCCACCACGGTCAACAGCATGTTGTCCAACATCAGCGCGATGAAGACGATGAGAAGGATCAGTTTCCGAGACTGCCGGCCCTCCCTCAACCAGCGCAAGAAACTAAACTCTCTCAGGCTGTCCAATGCACCCATTGTTCCCGGCGCTCACACAGTAACTTCTGGATGCAAAACAAAAACATAAACAACCATCGATTAACATCACTCACCCATGCCCGCGAATAATGCTAACATGTCAAGCTGCACTTTTATATAACATTCATATACGTTAAAGCAACTTTAAAAAAAACCCTTTGATTGTAAAATTGCTGCTTTCAAAGAAAACTCGAATACCTTATTTGACAGTGTATGCCGAGTGGCCAGTCCAGAGTTGCCCACTTCCCTCTGCAGTGAAGTCACTGTGTGAAAGTGACTTCAGTCTCGCTGGCTCCGGCTTGGAAGGGGCTTCTTGCGACCAGGAGCTAGGTCGGTCGAGAGCTTCTCCTCGGCGCTGCGGTGACTCTCGCCGCCTGTGTCTTGTCGGCATGCGAGTCAGAGGCTTGATAAAGCGCGCAAGGGTGTGATTATCCCCAGCCCACCGGCCAATCCGCTGCCTTTCTGACTTTCGCCCCCTCTACCCCATGTAGGAAATTAAAGTTCACACGTTCGGTTTTATTTTCGTGCACCAGCATCTCGAACAAACCCTGACCAGAAGCCAAAGGATAACTTGAAGTTTAAGGCGAGAGGGGAATGATTTAATAAGAAACTGAACTGAGGGGCAACTTTTCCCACCTAGAAAAAGGTGGGGGCGATACGGTAAGAGCAATCAGAGGAAACATAGAAAGATGAAAAAATAGGTACAGGATTAGGCCATTCGGCCCTTCGAGCCAGCACTGTCATTCAATATGATCATGGCTGATCATCTAAGATCAGTATCCTAAATTAGTTGGGGTAGGTACATTTAAAATACCATTAAATAGGTAAAGGAACAATAAATGTTTTGAGGGATTGTCTGAATCCTGTTTGAAGAAGGGTTTCTGCCTGAAACGTTGCCTATTTCCTTCGCTCCATAGATGCTGCTGCACCCACTGAGTTTCTCCAACAGTTTTCTCTACCTAATGTTTTGAGGGACATGGACTAGGCACGGGCAAATGGGATGGGTTTGGATGGAGCATGTTGGTAAGCATGGACAAGTTGGGCTGAGGGGCCTGTTTCTGAGCTGTATGTCTCTATGACTATAAATGGCTTTGTGTGCAACTTATGTGCATCACATAGAACGAGTATGTTAAATTAAGGAATCCAATATTTTTTGCAATGTGACCTCTAGAAATAATGTTTGGCGACATATAAACTTGATTTATGTTAAATTATCGTTTTGTTATAGTTTTCCCCACTGACTTCAAATACAACATGTGGAGCAAAACTTCTCATTTAACAACTGTCCACATGACGTTCATCATGGGAGATTAAATTGACTTGAGATCCAAAATTATCTAGTCTACGTATGATTCTATTTTTATTTTATATTCCATATGTATATCGATATACCTTAATTGGACCAAGCTTGGCTCAATCATACGGTATGGATGCGGGCTCTTTGGTCCAACTATTACATGCCAACCAAGTTGCCTATATCATCAGTTTGCCTGCATTTGCCCAATGCCATTAGTCTTAATCCCATTAAACCTTTCCTATCCATATATCTGTCCAAATGCCTTTTAATATGATATGATGGCAGATAATTGTACCTGCCTCAAACACTTCCTTTTCAGCTTGTTTCGTATACCACCGTGGAAGAGTTGTCCCTCAGGTGCACGTTAAATATTTCCCTGTCACCCTAAACATATGCCCTCTCGCTCTTGATTCCCCAACCCCTGGAAAAAAGGACTAAAATATCTTCCAGTAACACAATCTCTTAAATTCTGGCAATTTCCTTGTAAATATTTTCTGCACTCTTTGTAGCTTAATGCCATATTTTCTATAGTTGGGTGACCAATATCGAACACAAACCAGCTAAGTGCAGCTTTGCTTAATTTCTTGTATGTCCCTCACTGTTCTGTTAAAGTAAATAATGAAGACTAAAGAACAATTCCAATCACCAACGATGTTGGCAAAAGGCCACATGTAATTTTTATTTGGGTGGGTAACTTGCTGTGTCTAGTTTTTCTGACCCAGGGATGAACATAATCTTATCTAATCTTCAATTGCATTAATTTCTTGTTGATGCATCTTTGTGACTTATGATAAACATTTGCACAGTAACCTCCTGTCAGCCAACAAGAGAATGAAGAAATAGTTCAGAAATCATCTGTACAGACAGGCTTGGGATCACTGTTTATCTCTTCACGAATGCTGTCTGATCAACTAAGAATTCCCAATATTTATTTGTCTTCCATATTGGCAGCACAGTGGCAAAGCTAGTCGAGCTGTTAGCTTATAACGCCAGAGAACCGGTTCGATCCTGAACTCGGGTGCTGTTTGTGTGGAATTTCTACATTCTCCCTGAGACTAAGTGGTTCGTCCCACATCCATCCGAAAGACATGAAAGTTTGTAGGTTAATTGGCTACTGCAAATTGCCCCAATGTGTAAAAGGGGTGAATATGAAAAATGGGATAAGAGAACTTGTGTGAATGGTTAAGAAGGAACTGCATGGAAGAATGCTGGAAAATCAAAGGTAGACAAAATTACTGGAGAAACTCAGCAGGTGAGGCAGCATCTATGGTGTGAATGGTGATCGATGGTCAGAGTGAAGGGCCTGTTTCCATGATGCATCTTTCAATCAATCATCAATCTCCAGTCCATGTAATATTTTACCTGCATATGCAAAGAGAGCAGTTCCCTTTAAAGAGGAGCTGGAATCAAAGGCAGGAAAAGCAACTGTAAATTGCCTTAACTCTTAAAAATCGCTTATGAACTCAGTAGCGAATGGACAAGGAAATTTTTAAAAAGGAAAAGAAAAATTGAACTGAGATGATGTAGACCAAAATGAATAATGGAAAACACATTTTTTTAAATTGCATCATTAAATAAAAATATTGGCCTGGACTGTAGGTGATATAAAGTTGAACTTCTTACTGAGATTTACTGATTAAAATAGGAACCATCCCTCGGATCCTGTGCAGGTTAGACCTTGAGCAGAATCTACAAAACAATTGATTTCAATGAACATTGGAAAGCAATAGACATATTAACAAAGAGCATTACTGCATCTAGGATATAACGCAAAGCAATGTGAGGTCATAAACTTGGGTAGAAAAATGTTGTTGCTCAGGAAAACCTAGGATTCCTTAGCGACGAATCACTGAAAATGACCATGTAGCTTCAGCAGCAATTAGGAAGGGTACAGGATTTGATAGCTCTAATTACTTAGAGTGCTGGTGAGCCAAAGATGTATAGGTTTGTAGTTTTATTGGCTTTGGTAAAATTGTAAATTGTCCCTAGTGTTTAGGATAGTGCTTGTGTACGGGGATCGCTGGTCGGTGCAGACGTGGTGGGCAGAAGGGCCTGTTTCTGCAATGTGTCTCTTAAGTCTAAGGTCTAAAGTCTCCTGGGATGAGGTCCTATCAGGAGTTAGGAAGGATAAGAGTTAATCTCATTGAAACATCTAACGTATTCACAAGGGTTGAAATCGTAGCTGCAGGATTGATGCTTCTGCTGGGTGAGATGTCCAGAACCCTAAGAGGTAGAATGCAGAAACAAGGAACTGCAAATGCTGGTTTACACAAAAGAACACAAAATGCTGGAGTGACTCAGCGGGTCAGGCAGCATCTCTGGAGAACATGGATAAGCAATGTTTTAGTTGGGAAAGTGTCTGTAAAAGGGTCTTGACCTGAAACATCACCTGTCCATGTTTTCCAGAGATGCTTCTTGACCCGCAGTGTTACCTTGTGTCCTTTTGTCTGGAACCAGAGTTTGGCCATTCAAGACTCTTATTTCTTACCAAGGGTATAAACTGTGCCACGATTTTTAACCCAGTTGTTTGTACACATTATACTGCCGTTAAACTAATGAGGCTAATAGTGTTGAATTACATTAAACTATTGTGCACTAATATCACTTCTTCTTTCGTGTGGCGTACACAGCCTAAAGTTGTTGGAAACTTGTTCTCTTTGATCTTCTGTTTATGCACATCGAGTTGATTGCATTAGTCGAAACAGGGCAGACCACGTGAAGGTTGCAATCTTCCACCCCCCACTAATATCACCAATAGTATTTTCAGAGTTTGCTTTCAATACTATTTTTGTTATAAACCTTTCATTTGTATCTTGCACTTTTGTAACTAGGATCTGATGTTACATATATATGTTGTGTACAGTGTCAGGGAGTCATGTGACTTCATGATCATCTATACATGCAGAAGAAAGTTGCGCAAAGGCGGCACAGTGGCGCAGCGATAGAGTTGCTGCCATAGAGCGACAGAGAACCATGTTTGATCCTGACTACAGATGCTATATGTACGGAGTTTGTAAGTTCTTCCTGTGAGGTCGCATGGGTTTTCTCCGAGTGCTTTGGCTTACTGCCACTTGAAAGCTGTACAGATTTGTAGGTTAATTGGCTTTCGTAAGTTGTAAAATTGTCCCTAGTTTGCTGGATAGTATTAGTATACTTTATTTCTAAAGTCAAGTCTAAAATGTTAATGAGGAACAAGCATTAAAATATTATTTTATCCGTATCACCGTCTACAACCATATGTATATTGGCGTGATCAGTAAACCTTAATAGATTCCTGAACATCTGAAACCAGTGCTTAATGTAATGAAGACATAATAGACTGCAAGAAAGACAAAATGCAGGAGTAATTCAGCTGGTCAGGCAGTATCTCTGGAGAATGTGCATAGGTGATGTTTTGGGTCGGGGCCATTCTAACATCTGCAGTTCCGTGTTTCTGCTCATTGATTGAAGAAGGGTTTCGGCCCGAAACGTTGCCTATCTCCTTCACTCCATAGATGCTGCTGCACCCGCTGAGTTTCTCAAACATTTTTGTGTACCTCCAATTGATTGCAGGTGCTGAAATCTGGAGTGACAAACAATCAGCTGGAGGAACTCAGTGTGTCGAGCAGTATCTGTGGGGGAAAAGGCAGTATCAATGTTTCGGGTCAGAACCCTGCATCAGGAGCAAGAGGGGAGAGGGAGGATAGGCAGTATTAAGAAGAGAGGGGAAATGATGAGACAGGGGCCAGTGAGAGATTGGTGGACCGAGCAGGGGTGAGGGGTGAAGGGCAGATGGAGCCAGATAGGGAAGGCGTGGAGCTGATATGTAGATGGAGGTAGATGGATGATAGATGGAACCAGACAAAATAAAATTGTCTATTGTCTATTGTCTAAAAGTGGTAGTGAGCACTGCAGAGTGAGTAGTGTGCACTGAGATGGAACAATTGACAGTCAATGCCCCAGAATAAAAGAAAGGGGGATAAAATGTAACTTTGACTTATGGGCAATGAACTGTAATTTTGTTTATTCATTCAAGAAGTGTAGATGCTGTCAACAAGACTAGCATTTAGTGTTTGTTCCTAACTTCCCCTAAAACGAGTTGTCTCACTGGATCACTTCAGAGGTTAGTTAAATGACAACAATTAATGTCTCATGTTGTCAAGAACTGGTATGCATGACAAAGTTCCTTCTCTAAAGGACAAAACGGAACCTGGTGACATTTTTGCACATTCTATTCCTTTCAAGATCACTTTTACATACTATTTTTTATATATTAGATTTATTTAATTACCTGAATTGAAATTCCACAGTTGCTTTAATGGATTTAAACCCATAACTCCAGAGTAAAGTCTAGTAACTTCATGACTATGTAACATCTCTCCACCCAATGAATTGTCCTTTCAATTTTATTTTTAATATGTTTTATTATTTATTTATTATTTATTTATTCTTTTTTATGATTTTATGATACTGCCTGTAAGGGAAATTCATTTCGTTGTCTCAAATTGAGACAATGACAATAAATTTGAATACAATACAATACAATACAATACAATTTTACGTGAATTGAATGGAAAGAAAAGATGAACAAAACGCAATGGTCAGCAAAAAATTATCATTTACCCCTCCATTTAGGATTCAAACGCAAGATTAAAATAAAAAAGATAACACAAATAGATTAATGTTCAAATGGTCAAAGTTCCTGGTTGGACAAGTTTCTAGTGGTATATTGTGAAAAGTTATGAAAAGTTTATGTTTTGTGGTATCTTGTGAGTTTAAGATCAGTAAGGTAGATGTGAAGACAATGGTGGATGACTGGGAAAGTTTAAACCACATTCATGTTGAGCCTGAGCTCTTACTTATGGAGAATGTTGTCAAGAAGTGGCATGTAAGAAGAAGAATGGCAAAAATGAACAAGAATGAGTAAAAAAAATAAAGCCTACGAACATAGCAGGGGGAAGCAGCCTTTGGCAATGTACACTTTTCCTACTTTCACGTCATAGCTGTTACAACATTCACAAGATCAAACTGGTATTGTTCGCAGTCTTTCTTTTCATTCAGACCAATAATGACTCTTGCATCCTGTACAATAAAGTACAAAATCATCAATTGTCATGGTTGCGGAAACAAATAATCTTCATTTATTGGATTCTCTGGCAAAGAAGCGATTTTATTTTGGTTTCATGACCATTATTATCTCTGTTGCTTTCAATGATACTCATCAGCTATCTATAAATACCAATTTAGTCAGGGATTGAATTGTCGTCATTGACTGTCAAGTACGTGATTGGCTTGTTGCTTGGACAGCGCTGTCCCTGTTATATTTCATGTAAATTTGATTTTTCTCATTCACTGTCGGGTTTGCTTGAATTTCAAATATTAGTTGATTTTATTCATTCTCTTCTTTTCTTCCTGTCTGGTTACTTGCGTCAAATCACAGATGTATATAAATTGGTATGTTTGAAATGCTGCTACATGTGAGCCTTTCATCCTGTTGCCAGATACCACCATCATTTGGACTGCGTTTCCTGTTGCATCTGTTCATTCAGTCTGAAGTAGGAATGTAATAGCCTCACTAGTTGGTCAGTAATGCTGAAATGAGGTGTTTAAACTGAGGTTGCTGCATTGCATAGCAAATATCCACCACCAAATAGCACTGTCTCTTAAATGACATCATTCTCGATTGCTGATCACTGTCGTCTGAAATTTATTTCCCAGGTTTTTTTGTTGAAATGTCATGCTGTTTAAAATGATCATCTTTAATGAGACCGATTGCTTTACTGAGAGCAGGAATTTGTTTCTTACCTTCCCTAGGATAATTTTATAGCCCTTTCCTTTGATAGGCTACCAAATTAATGCAGGGAAGACCCCACAGAGTCAGAGGTAGAATTATGATAGATTGAACACTATGTTATTTGCTCCACAGTAACTAATTGCTAAACCAGATTGTTCCTGTTCACGTGCACTTTTAACTGATCTTTGTATTTGGCAAGTTTGCTTGAGTGCATACTGCCATCTCCTGACCAAACATGTCAGATGGATTACTGTTGGTCAGGATTCATTTAGTGCCCTGCCGTCCCATATCCTACACATCCACAACCAGAACTGACCACAAATAAGCAAAGGAGAGAAATGATTAGCATCAGGAAGCATGTTAATACCAAGGAATAACACATTTATTTTTTGATTTACACTAGAAATAAATAGTTGTTTTCAGTGTGACCTAATGATGTTTGATAGCTTTTGGAGGTGGGGGGGGGGGCAATTGGTTCCATTTGAATAAATATAAATTCTGGCTACTTTTTCCCCCAACATCTTCTTTCAACATTAATCTCTGTTATCTGTGAAGTGTATGTTCCAAACTCAGCAAATAAATAATCAATGATGATCAAATATTATCACCAATATATAATCAATAATAAATAATTGATCAATTTCATGGAGGAATTCCACTGCTGCATAGGATGGAGTGGAGTGTGTAGAGAAGGAATTCAAAGCTACTTTTCCTGTCCAACCTTTCCATGGAGACGTGGGTCCTTGAAGCGAAACTATGACACTTTGGAACAGGTAAGAGTGCAAAGGCCAGTGAGAAACATGGCAGAAGTGAAACATGGAGAAAGTATCGAGGACAGGTTAGAGTGGTCAATTATAATGAAAGTAACAGGTATATTGAGAAGAACAATGGTATCTGGGTCAGCTCATGCATGAAATCCTTCTTGACTTTGATTAGGTATCAGATTAGAAGGATTTGAAAAGTGGATGTGCAGTTAGGGAGCGTATTATAGCTCACTAGACTGTGGGACCTGTTGGATCACTGTCACACGGAAGTCCTGGTCCCCCAATGCAACCCGTCCCCCCAACGCAATATTGCACCACTCACGCATAGCCCCCAACTGCGCAGGCATGGCTCATTTCCCCTCATCCCCAGCACTCCCTTTGCTCCTCTTCACCCTCCCTCTTCTTTCCCCTCTCCTCCCCCCTCCCCAATTCCTCCCTCACCTCTCCCTCCCTCTCCTTTCCCCTACCCTCAGCCACTCCCTTCCTCCCTCCATAACTCTTCTCCCCTCCCTACCCCCCTCCTATATCTCTATTTCCCACTCCTCACTTCCCCATATCCCCCCCACTATCCCTCCTGACCTCCCCCACTGCCCTCCTCTCCCTCTATTCCCCACTCCCTCCTCTCCTCCTTCTATTCCCCTCCCCCATTCTCCCACCCCCCCCCCCCCCACCCCCCCCTTCCCTCCCTCCTTTCCCCACTCCCCCCTCCCTCCTCCCCCCAGGTTCTTTTCCCTCCCCCTCCCTCCCCCATTCCCTCCTCACCCCCCCCCCCCCCCACCTTTTCCCTACCCTCAGCCCTTCCTTTCCCTCAATCCCTCCACTCTAAAAAGTCCTCTGCACCTTCCCCACAGGTTCTTGTTGTTGGCTGTGGTTTAGATCCCATCTCCTCCTTGGACCCTCCCCCAATCCCTTCCTGTGTGTGTCTCACTCCCTCTCATGTTGTGTGTGTACCCTCAGTCACTACCTCCCTCCCCCTCCCTCCATCCATCCATAAAAAGTAGCATGCTGCAGTTCCTTCCTGTGTGGTTATTGTGTTGTTTGCTGTGTGTCAGATCCCATTGACTGTGTGACGATTGTGTGTGTGAGTTGTGTGCATGCTGTGTGCGTGTGTGTGTGTGTGTGTGTGTGTGTGTGTGTGTGTGTCTGTGTGTGTGTGTGTGTGTGTGTGTGTGTGTGTGTGTGTGTGTGTGTGTGTGTGTGTGTGTGTGTGTGTGTGTGTGTGTGTGTGTGTGTGTGTGTGTGTGTGTGTGTGTGCGTGTGTGTGTGTGTGTGTGTGTGTGTGTGTGTGTGTGTGTGTGTGTGTGCCTGCGTGTGTGTGTGTGTGTGTGTGTGCGTGTGTGTGTGTGTGTGTGTGTGTGTGTGTGTGTGTGTGTGTGTGTGTGTGTGTGTGTGTGTGTGTGTGTGTGTGTGTGTGTGTGTGTGTGTGTGTGTGTGTGTGTGTGTGTGTGTGTGTGTGTGTGTGTGCACTTGTCAGAATTGCTTAACCCTTGTCAGCTGAACTTTACATGATTTGATTGATGCCAGCCAGTCTAGGCTCAGACTGATATGCAGGATGGTAAGGGGTGAATTTAAACTAACAAAGGAGGCACAGGAAGCATTTGAGAACTTGAAAAGATTATTGCTGCGAGCCCCGGCATTGGGAAGGCCATTATACGATCGTCCTTTCCAGCTGTATTGTACAATTCTGTCCAATTGTGCCACTTCGGTATTAACGCAAAAGCATGGGGATAGACATAGACCAGTTGCATAATACTCCTCCAAATTAGATCCAGTAGCTCGGGGACATCCTCTTTGCATTCAAATCTTAACTGCAATCTGCAATAGTTTACAATCGGCTGCTAATTTGACACTTCAGCAAGAAATTGTAGTGTACAGTTCACATTCGGTATCGGCATTATTGGGGCAGCTCCAAACCCAGCATTTGACAATGGCCTGCCAAAATAAGTATGAGATCTACCTGTTGAACAATCCGAAATTGCAGTTTAAACACTGTACATTAAATAACCCAGCCTCTTTTCTTATTTCAGCCCAGAATAGCGAGCAGAAGCAGGACATGATTGTCTATTTGTTGTAGAGGAGGAAACATCAGTGAGAGAGGACTTGTACTCATGGGAGACCCTGACATCACATTATATGTGGACAGTATTGCATCCATTGGACCGCGGGGAGAGAGGTATGCAATTATTGATCAAAAGACGGAGATTGTAGAAGCAGCTGCTTTTGAATCACCTTATTCAGCACAACAAGCAGAATTATTTTCTTTAATTAGGGCTTGCATTATTCGGGAAGATTTAAAAGTAAACATTTACACTGAATCTCGATATGCATTTGGGGTGGTGCATGATTTTGGTCAATTATGGGAAAATAGGGGATTTCTAACTTCTGCAGGAACCCAAATATCACACAAACAATGGTGACAAATTTATTGAAGGCCCTAATGCTACCCAGACAAATCTCTGTAAAAAAAAAAGAAGTGCCCATACTAAAGGACAGATCCCAGTAGACATTGGAAATCGTAATGCCGATTTAGTAGCTAAAAGAATATCATGGGAAGGTAAGGTGGTGGTACCTAGAATGATGAGGCAGGCTAAAAGTGTAATTAACAAGTCCCCCTTGGAGAAACTAATGCCGACCATCCAATAAATCGTTCAATTACAAGAAGAGGCGACTGAGGGAGATGAGGAGAGATGGAGCCAACTGGATTGTATGACTGGATTGTATGACTGGGCTATGGACCTCTCCAGCAGGGCAAACTTGCATGACAGACTCATTGGCTCTATCGGTTATCAAGTGTATGCACAATGCAACTCATTGTGGTGCAGGTGCAGTAGGGGACACTATTAGCTAGTTGGTGGCATCCTAAATTACAATCTTTTGCTCAAAAGATACGCAGTGATTGGCTGGTCTGCTAGCAATGCAATCCAGGGATAGGAATAGGATGTGATAATGGGCACTCCATGGGTCAGGTCATTCCCAACGCACCAGTTGATTAAACAAACATAAATCACTTTAATATGTAGGAAAGAACTGCAGATGCTGGTTTAAATCGAAGATAGACATTACACCACAGACAGAAGCCATTGGCCCATCCAGTATACGCTAACTCCTCAAAAATTGAATCAGCTGGAAACGAAAGGATTTTTTTTTAGTTTAGTTTAGTTTAGAGATACAGTACAGGATCAGGACCCTTCGGTCCACAGAATCCCCACCGACCAGCGATCCCTGCGTACTAATACTATCCTACACACACTAGGGACAGTTTACATCTATAGCAAGCAAATTAGCCTACAAACCCGAACGTCCTTGGAGTGTTGGAGGAAACTGGAGCTTTGTGGAGAAAGCCCACACAGGTAACGGGGAGAACGTACAAACTCCCTACAGACACCACCCAGAGTCAGGATTGAACCGGCATCTCTGGTGCTGCAAGGCAGCACCTGTATTGCTGCGCCACAGTGCCGCCCTTATAGTTTTCTAAAATTCCTGAATTTAATAGATTAGATATAAGTAACTACAAGATGTTTGGAACAGTAAATTAAATAGAATCTGTATATGTGCAAATATGTCCAGTGAAAAATAAGTTCACTGAATTGCTAAGGCTAAAAATATTCAAATGTGAAATACAAGTAGAAAAAACTAAGTAAAGTTGATTCAGTCTTTCCAATTAGTAGATGTCTTTGTTAAAGATTAACTTCAAGTGACCCTTTTATAAATGTATTATTTGTATACTGTAGTAATAGCTGATGAGGCTCTGACCTTAATTTCAACTGCAGATTTGCACATAAATTTAGCATTAATTGTTAGGCATAATTGGATCTCTTACTTCACACTGATCATAATCCCTTTGTGTCTCAAACGATAATAATAAATCTTCATTGACCCCCTACTAAGAAAACCACTTTTTTTTGTGTTTTAATCGTAAGGTCAACAGAAATCCAACATTCCCTCAATTCCCATGTTATTATCTTCTTACAAGTTGTTTATAATGGAAATTGTTAAAGCCATGAGATCTAGGAAGATTGATAATTTTAATGGTAAATTGTCATAATTTAGATTTGGTGGTGAGGGGGTGCTCTTAAACAAGATCTCATTGTTGGCCAGCTTTGAAAACATTAGGCCCATGCAGAAAGATCACAGTTTAATACAGTATTGTAACATGTAATTTTACAATGTTATGGAACAAGCAATTGAAAGGAGGATTTGCATTGAAACAATAACCTTTATTCACTGCCTGAATGAGAAGGTATTCGCTATAAGGAGAGAATGAATGAATTTGGATTGTTTTCTTTGGAACGTTGAAGGTGGAGGGGGGACTTGTTAGGAGCTTATAAAAGTATTAGAGGCATAGATCAGATCGATTGTCAGAATATTTTCCCCATGGAAGAAATATCAAAGACTATACAGGGCATTGTTTTAAAATGAGATGGGCAAAGTTCAAAAGAGATTTGTGGGGGCAATTTGTTTTAGATTGAGTGTAATTGGTGTCTAGAATGCACTGGTGGGGTGGAGAAAGTGGCATTTAAGAGCTTTTTGGATAGGCTCATGGAAATAATAATAATCATAATAATCGTATCAGGGATATAGATCACATGCGGGGCAGAGGAGATTAGTTAATTTGGCATCAGATTCGGTGCTGACATTGTGGCCTGAGGGGCCAGTTCCCAGGCCCGTACAAAGCTTTTCAAAAAGGGGGGTGGCATGACAGGATTACAAAAAACTTAATGTGAACTAATGTGCGCGCTGCGCACATCACGAGCGCGAAGCATGAAGTCCCTCAATGCCAGGGTCCAGGGCCCGCTTAAGGGCCCTGGAAGCTCAGGGGTTTTAGATGCTTTCTGATGCATTCTGAGCCTTATTCTGGAGCATTTTTGCACCAAATTTATGATCAATATTTCAGAAATTAACAGGAATCTGGGAGGTAGCTTTTTCACACAAAGGGTGCTGGGTGTATGTAACGAGCTGCCAGAAGAGGTAGTTAAGGCTGGGACTATCCTAATGTTTAAGAGACATTTGCACACGTACATGGATTGGACAGATTTAGATGGATATGGGCCAAACGCGTGTGAGTGGGACTAGTTTAGATGGGACATATTGGTCGGTGTGGGCAAGTTGGGCTGAAGGGCCTGTTTCCACACTGCATCATTCTATGAATAAAAAGTGAAGAAGAAAAATGCATGTAGATAGGTAGAGCAGATTTGAAAGAGGAGTGAAGTCAGAGAGAGGTTTATGGGTTGAAAGGAACATAAGAAAGGAGGGGGGAGAGTGGGCTTGGGCAGATGGGTGAAGGGAAAATAGTCACAAAGTGCTGGAGTAACTCAGTGGGTCAGGCAGCATCTGTGGAGAATATGAATAGGCGACGTTTCACAGAGTGCTGGAGTAACACAGTGGGTCAGGCAGTATCTCAGGAGAACATGGATAGGTGACATGTCACAGAGTGCTGGATTAACTCAGTGAGCCAGGCAGCATCTCTGGAGAAAAGGTATAGATTATATTTCGGGTCAAGACCATTCTTCAGTAATATTCATGATGTGACATGCATAGACATTCATGAATGTTACTCAAACCATCGTGAGCTACTTTGTTACGGTGCTTGCCCTCTCCTATAACGTCTCTGCTGCCTTGGGTGATGCAGGACAGGACACAAGCTTTGGGACACGGTGTGAAGCTGTTGCCGTCTGTCCCAGCCTGGTAAAAACCTGGATGGAGTGGATTTGGATAGGATGTTTCCACTACTGGGAGAGCCTAGGACCAGTGGCCACAGCCTCATAATTATAAGACATTTGTTTAGGAAGATGAGCAGGAATTTCTTAAGTCAGAGGGTGGTGAACTGTGGAATTCATTGCCGCAGACAGCTGTGGAGGTCAAGTCAATGGACATTTTTCAGGAGGAGATTGATAGATTTGATTTATACGGGTGTCGGACGTAATGGGGAGAAGGCAGGAGAATGGGTTTGAGAGGGAAAGATAGTCATAGAGTGATACAATGTGGAAACAGGCCCTTCGGCCCAGCATGTCCCATCTGCACTAGTCCCACCTGCCCACGTTTGATCCATATCCCTCTGAACCTGTCCTATCCATGTACCTGTCTAACTGTTTCTTAAATGTTGTAATAGTCCCTGCCTCAACTACCTCTGGCAGCTTGTTCCATATACCTACCACCCTTTGTGTGAAAAACATACCCCTCAGATTCCTATTAAATCTTTTGCCGTTCACCCTAAACTTATGTCCTCTACTCCTCGATTCACTTACTCTGGGCAAAAGACTCAACCATATATATCCAAATCATGATTTTATACACCTCTATTAGATCATCCCTCATCCTCCTGTGCTCCATGAAAGAGAGTCCTAGCCTACTCAACCTCTCCCTATAGCTCTGGCCCTCTAGTCCTGGCAACATCCTCGTAAATCTTCACTGTACCCTTTCTAGCCTGATGACATCTTTCCTATAACATGGTGCCCAGAACTGAATACAATACTCTGAATGCGGCCTCACCAACTTCTTATGCAACTGCAACATGACCTCCCAAATTCTATACTCAGCCTGACCCGCTGTGTTACTCCAGCACTCTGTGAAACGTCATAGAACAGGGCAAGATTAGCAAGTTTGCTGATGATACAGAAGTGAGTGGGTTTGCAGATAGTGAAGATAGTTGTGAAAGATTGCAGCAGGAACTGGATCAATTAGCCAGGTGGGCAGAGGAATGGTTGATGGTTGCATGGTTCCTTGAAGGTCGTGTCGCAGGCATATCAGGTGGTCAAAAAGTATTTTGGCACTTTGGCCTTCATCAGTCAGAGTATTGAGTATAGAAGTTGGGAGATCTTTCACTCTCAAACCCATTCTCCTGCCTTCTCCCCATTACCTCCGACACCTGTATCAATCAAGAATCTATCAATCTCCTCTCAGTGGGGGTGGCGGGGGTGGCGTGGGCCCAGTGGGGTGGCGTGGGCCCAGTGTGGGTCAGTGGAGGTGGCGTGGGCCCAGCGGGGGTGGTGTGGGCCCAGTGTGGGTCAGTGGAGGTGGCGGGGGCCCAGCGGGGGCAGCGTGGTTGGCTTGGGCCCAGCGGGGGTGGCGTGGGCCCAGCGGGGGTCAGGGGGGGTGGCGTGGGCTCAGCGGGGGATGTGTGGGCCCAGTGTGGGTCAGTGGAGGTGGCGTGGGCCCAGTGGGGGCAGCGTGGTTGGCGCGGGACCAGCGGGGTACAGAAGGGGTGGTGTGGGCCCAGCCGGGGTGGCGTGGGCCCAGAATGGGTCAGTGAGGGTGGCGTGGGCTCAGCGGCGGTCAGCAAGGGTGGCTGGGCCCAGCGGGGGTTCAACGGGGTTGGCATGGACCCAGGTGGGGTGGCATGGGCCCAGCGGGGGTGGCGTGGGCCCAGCGGGGGTCAACGGGGGTGTCATGGGCCCAGCGGGGGTGGTGTAGGCCCAGCGGGGGTGGCATGGGCCCAGCGGGGGTGGCGTGGGTCCAGCGGGGATCAGCGGGGGTGGTGTGGGCGGTCGATGGCTTAGGCCCCGGCGGCGGGGGGAGGCGAGGGGAGCGGGCCCTGCCGCAGCGATGTCTGGCATTGTGGTTACAGCCGCTGGGTTCAGATTCAGCCACTCCCGCCTGGCAACAGGAGAACGGAGAACTGGCCGTTTCCAAAGTGGAAAAGTTGATTTTTTTTTTTCCGATTTTTAAAAAATTGTTTTATTTTTTCTTACTCTGGGGGAAAAAAGGGGGGTCCGGCGCACCCAACGCATCCCCCCTTCGGACGGCCATGAGTTCTTGTAACAAGGACCAGCATGTCATCCAAAGGCTTTATGAATGAAATGCTCATTTTTCTTGCAATATAACATTTGGTCTGAGCATTTTGCATTAGCACTAAGAAGTGGGCAGCAGGGCAGATAAATTATGTGCTTCTACTTTTTGCTTCTCTGCTAACATGTGTTGCTCCCCAAATGAACGTAGCATGTATTGAATAGTCATTGTGTTCAGGTACACTCAAGTGTGAAGCGGTTCGAGTGGTTGGTGCATTCGAGTGTGGCAGCTTCGCCAGCAGCTGTCTGTCCTTTCATTCTTTTTGTTATTTTTAGTCTGTCTAAAAGTTTGTTTTAGAGGTTTTTAGTCTTTTTTATGTGGGGGGGAGGGGGAAACAGTCTTCTCAGTCACTACCTGATTGAGGATGCGTCTATTCTCCAAGTCGCATCTTTGCCCCCCCCCCCCCCCCTAGCGGCCTACGATCTGGATTGGCGCAACCTTTCCTGCCGGTAACCGGTCAGACCTTCAGCTGCACCGCAACACTGAATGAGCATTGCGGAGCGGGTGATGCCTTACTGGGATTGCCGTGTGGAGCTCCGGAGTGTTGGGCCTGCCGTGGAGCTGTGGTCCGCGGAGCTTCCAGCTGTGGGCGGTGCTGACTTTAACATCGCGGAGGCCTGGGATCTTTCGCCGGGGATCATCAGTGTTGGAGCTCTGCCCAGCTCGGCCTGTGGACTTCGGAAGCCGCAGTCTCCGGTAGGAAGCGGCCGATTCGGAACTCCAGGACACTGAGAGTGTTTTCCGTTCCGACGCCGGAGCTCCATCATCCCGGCGAGAGGGCCTGAAACATTGGACCGCCGTTGCTGCGACTGTGGAAGCCTCAATAGGCCCCAAC
Source organism: Leucoraja erinaceus (assembly GCF_028641065.1). Taxonomy (NCBI): domain Eukaryota; kingdom Metazoa; phylum Chordata; class Chondrichthyes; order Rajiformes; family Rajidae; genus Leucoraja; species Leucoraja erinaceus. Next base: position 25,009,337 of record NC_073391.1, on the reverse strand, counting down.
CACGGGTGAACAAGAGGAAGATGACTGAACTTTGTTGCCTTCCCTCACAGTGGGAAATGTGATTCCACTGTGGGGGATGTTTTTGTGTTTTATGTTAAATTCTATAGTGTTGTGTTTATGTTATTTGTGTGCTGCATGGTAACTCAAATTTCACTGCACCAATTGGTGTATGTGACAAAAAATGACCTTTGTCCTTTGTCCTCGTATAATCAAGGGTGAGACTCATCCTTGATTATGCTGCTGGATTTGCTGAGACAGCGTTAAGTGTAGATGGAGTAAATGGAGCGAGGTTGGTTTGCATGATGGTCTGGGCTGTGTCTGCAATTCTCTGCAATTTCTTACGGTCTTTGGATGGTGCTGTTTCCAAACCATGCTATTATGCATCCCGATAAAAATGCTTTCCTTGGCACATCTGTAAATGTTGGTGAAAGTTATTGGGAATATGCTAAACTTCCTCAGCCATAAAATATATATATGTTTAAAATACCTGAAAGTACTATAAATGTATTAAAATATATAGCAAATTATTGAAAGGTAAGCAAACCCTACAAGTCCGTGCTGAACAACTTTTTTTCCCTTAGTGTCACCTGCCTGCACTCATACCATAACCCTCCATTCCCTTCTCATCCATACGCCTATCCAATTTATTTTTAAATGATACCAACGAACCTGCCTCCACCATTTCCACTGGAAGCTCATTCCACACTGCTACCACTCTCTGAGTAAAGAAGCTCCCCCTCATGTTACCCCTAAACTTCTGTCCCTTAATTCTGAAGTCATGTCCTCTTGTTTGAATCTTCCCTATTCTCAAAGGGAAAAGCTTGTCCACATCAAAACTTAATGCAGATTGTGTTGATATACATAGTGGAGCCCGATAAATTTCTCTAGGGCGATACCTGCCGCAAGTATCTTTGTTCAAAAGCTTTGATCAGAGAAACATATTTCCTACACTTGAATATGAATAAGTTATTTATATAATGCTTTCTCATTCAAATATTACTCTATGAATAATCAAAATTAATTTACAGGATCTATTATATTATTTTTTAATAAATTATTCTTTGCTGTATTTTGTTTTTAAGCACTATTATGTTTATTTTTAAATATTTTATTATCATTAGCAGGTTGGTTTAAAAATAGTTGTCTATTCTGGTGAGGCCATTTGAAGCAGAAGTTCCAAGAGACGACAGGGAAAGAAGTTGAATAGCAGTGGAAATCAGTATCAAGACGTGATGAGCAAATAGCCTGAGGTGGTTCATGGCCAAAAGCATACAAAATGCTGAAGTACCTCAACGCGCCAGGCAGCATCTCTAACGAACATGGATAGTTGATGTTTTGGGTTGAGATCCATCTTCAAACTGCTTCATGCCCATTGAGGTTGCATTGGAAATTATGGTCAGATTTTATTGTCATGACCCACAAGGGTTGGTGCTGTGTTTAATGCTAATATGTGTTCCCCAATGTTGGGAATGTTCCATCCTGACTGGAAATAGCCATCCATTATCAAAGACAGGTCTTGACTTCTTGAAGGGGAAGTGGTTTTCTTGGCTACAGACTTTGTGCAGGTAAATGGAATGAGTGAAAATAGGCACAATGTGGAGGCGTGGACATGATCACCAATGGACACATTTATATACAAGTGCGATCCTACCACTCCATGACTCAGTGCTGTTTATCAACTCCAGTCCTGAACATTGAGTAGTCTTTCATGGTACATCTATTTTATTTGCCTCAACTTCTATGTGTGGAAGTGAGTTTCACCTCATCCCCATTCTTTAGGGAAAGTTGTTTAAGTAGAATCCTAGTTGAATTTATTGTTAAAAGATACAAAATGCTGGAGTAATTCAGCAAGTCAGGCCAGGATCTCTGGAGAACATGGATGGATGACGTTTCAGGTCCGGACTCTTCAGGCTTCAGAAGAAGTCTGAAATGACATCCATCCATGTTCTCCAGAGATGCTGCCAGACCTGCTGAGTTACTCCAGCACTTTTATTTTTATAAACTAGCAGCTGCAGTTCCTTATTTCCAATTTATTGCTGATGGTCTGTAGTTTTAAATTTTAGTAAATTGAAAATGATCTTGAAAATATATCTAAAAACAAGGAACTGCAGATGCTACTTTAAAAAAAACCCAGCATAAAGTGCTTGAGTAACTCTGCGGGTCAGGCAGCATCTCTGGAGAACACGAATAAGTGATGTTTCTGGTCGGGATCCTTCGTCAGGCTTCGGGGGGGGGGGGGGGGGGGGGGGGGGGCATAAAGAAAGCTGGAAGAGAAGATGGGCAGGACAAAGCCTGTCAGTTTGATACAGCTGAGGGAAGGTCTGTGGGGGAGGGGGGGGGGGGTGTTGATGGCAGACGGTTGGAGATGAAGACAGGTTTTGAGACAAATGGGCTGAAGTGTTGTGATTTCTGAAGTGAGAGGGAGGTATGTATGGGGAAGGAGAGGGGGAGGGGAGAAATGGATGCGAGTCCAGGTGTGGGTGGGGGGGGGGGGTTAACAGATTTCATTTTTGTGGCTTTAAATACATGTGCCATCCACCTGTTGCTGTTCAACATTAAAGACAAACTGTTTGTGGTTGTGGTGACAATGAGTGATTGGTTTAATGCATCTTTAGAATTTTGTTTGGTCTATTACATATACTCACTCTTCCACAATAAGAACAGTGGAGCATGTATCACAGCTGATGCAGTTCACCTGGCAGCAGTTAACATTTTAGCTAAACATCTGGTTATTATGGAAATTGCTAATAGACTAGTTGTTACTTTCAAAGATCGCAGCATGTAGCTGTACCTCATTAACCACGTCCAGAAGTCAGACACCCCACTCCTTTTGAGAAAGTCTTGTTCCAATTATAGTTTTTCTCCTTTGATGGATGAGAGTACCAGTGGCAAGGTTATCATTTAATGGACATCTCTAATTATATTTGAAAAGTGAATATTGTGCCATCTTTAGTTTAGTTTAGAAATATAGTATGGAAACAAGCTGAGTCCACTCTGGCCATCATACTAATTCTATCTCATCCCACTTTTGCATCCACTCCTTACGCACTTGGGGTAATTTACAGCAACCAATCAACCTGCATGTCCTTGGGATACGTGATGAAACTGGAGCACCCGGAGTAAACCCACGCTGTCATTGGGGGAACGTGCAAACTCCATCAAACTCAAACTTCTGTACTTCTTATCCTGAGGGTATTCTCATATTATTGTTAGTTGCACGGCTGATGCTAGGAGGTCCAAAATGATTCCTTCAATTTTGTTTGGATTTGTTTTATTCATATATCGTGCAATGACAGGTTTGGTCTTGTTATTGCCAATTAGATCAGCATCAGAGTTCAATGGTTCAATAGTGCTTTATTTATCACATATGCAACCACACAGTGAAATTCTTTTTGCATATATTACACATGCAGACGCCGCCATTTTTGGCGCCATTATTCAAAGTCTGGTCAGCCCGTGCCCTCGATGTACTGGAGCAGTTCCCGTGAACCGACGTCCCTCTCCTCTCCTCATCCGGACATCTTTGTGTCCCAGGGTGCCTCCTGCAGTCCACCTTGAAGTCGCTGGAGACATTACCCCGGTTCACCCTCTTACCGGAGGGTCACTAAACACATGTGCTCATATTTCCTTATGACATACAAGAAGGTTCTTGCAGCTCACAAAGCAACCCCGTTTGTTCCATCCCCCCTCATATTTCCCTATAACCTACACCCTCTCATATACTCATTACTTCCCCACTTATTCTGCTGCCTGCTACATGTGCTCGGGGTTAGGCTTTAGGCTTTCATGGAAAGTCTGGAAGATTGGTGGGTCTGGTATCTCAGGCTATCAGCATCTCAAGACGTTGTTGTCCCAGAAGCTTCAGGAGACCAGATGGGGGGGGATTTAGAAGAGTGCTGTCCTAGGAGATTGGTGTTTTAAAAGCCATAGGGGCCTTGGGGTATTTGGGGGCCTCGGGGTATTTGATGTCTAGCAATTTTGAGCTGGAGGATTAAGGTCATCTGAGATTAACGGTGCCAGCGTGTAGAATGAGCTGGTGTTTGGGGAGATTTCCAGGAAATATTCTCAAGGGAGTGTTGCACAGTAAATCATGTCATGTGATTGAAATCAGATGAAGAAATTGCACCAGACATTCTGAGATTCATGTCAGAAATAAGGTCGAATTGGTCATCATGTTCTATCCAAAGTTTATTTCTGTGCCTTTGAGTTTCATCATTCAATGAACTGGATCATTTGAGAGGGCAGTTGTGAATCAAGCACATCTCTCTTGATCCATAAACACGTATTGGTCAGACCATGTAACCACAGCAGGTTTTCTTCCCGACAGAGTATTGATGAAGCAAGTGAGATTTTATTATACTCAAGGAGCATTGTGATCATCATTATTGATTCTAGCATTTTGTTTTAATTTTGGACTTATTTACTGAACTGAACTTAAATTCCCAATTAAGAAGTGAGATTAAGCTCATGCCTGAAGAACGTTGGTCCTTGTTTCCGGATTACTTGTCAGATAACTTAATCTTTTAGTTACCATTACCATTTAGTTAATTTAGATATGTTACAGAACTTATCTTCAGCGGCGCTGCAGTTCTGCCACTGGCCGTGTGCGTGACTTTGGCGCCTTTGAGAGGGGGGCGGGATTAAAATGCCGTTTTCTCCTGCCTGTCGGAGCCGATCTTTCTCAGCCTGTTTAGCTGCTGAAGAAAAATCGATCCGACATCCGTTCTCTGAAGTTTTTTTAAAACATCGCTGGACAATTTAATGGCTGGAGTAAAATAAAAATCGATTTCTAACGCCGTCAACGCCAACAATGGGACAGATCTCCCGTACGAGACAAATAAAGGTAAGCCGTTTATTTTACATATAAACGTGCTTCTTAGGATTACTTTAATCCAAGACTTATGTTGCGAAAAGGTGATTTAGGTCCGATACGAACCGGCAGTTTTTTTCCTCCCGATATGGGGTTTAAATTCACCGCAAACCGCAACGTTCCAATCGATCGCGTTCCACAAAATCCCACTCACAAGATAATTTAAATGGCCATTAATTTACGGGAATTAAACACAAAATTCCTTCCATTCGGCCTATAAATTCATGACAATGAGATTTAAAAATCATGTTATATTGTGAATTCTTGTGTGAATGTTATTTGGACACTTAGGCTATTTAAAAATGTTAACCTTGTCTTAAAAAATGGATAGATGTTTAGATCTAGTAATTGAATTTTGTAATTAGCTACAATTAGGTAACTAACTAATTATATGCTTTAATTTCAGGTCATCCAAGTAAGATTGTTTCATATTTGTTTCAGAATGCTTCAATCTATAATAACTGAAAATGTCATTCAGTTCTCTTAATTTTTAAGAAAGTTATGGGCTTTTGACTGTCTTTGATCACAGCTTTTAAGTTAAATCAATGGAAAAGCAGTAGGGAACAAGATGCTCAAGAAGGAACTGCAGATGCTGGAAAATCGAAGGTACACAAAAATGCTGGAGAGACTCAGCGGGTGCAGCAGCATCTATGGAGCGAAGGAAATAGGCAACGTTTCGGGCCGAAACCCTTCTTCAGACTGATAGGGGGTGGCGGGGGGTTAATGCTAATTCACGAGTATGAAAATGGCCATAACTTTTTTAATACTGAAGATATGAAAGTGAATTAGGTGTCAAATTACACTTCCTTTTATGCTTTATCTGATGGGATAAATTGAAGACTTGATTTTTTAAATCTCAAAATTTTACAACATTGCTAGTTCATGCTAGGAAAGCATGTACTTACTAGCTCCCATCTGTACAAAGACATAGTGGGTGATTCTCATATTTACTTCTTTAAATCACTGCATCTCAACACACACACATCTCCTGCCCTTCCTGCTAGGAGTAATATTAAAATCACTGCATCAAATAATTACAGAAGCCAAAGAACAACTCTGTTTTAATTTATTTTCAAAGAAATCCACAAGTTAACAAAGAAAGACACAAAATGCTGGAGTTACCCGTGGGTCAGGCAGCTTATCTGGAGAAAATGAATAGGTGGCGTTTCGGGTCAGGACCTTTCAGACATAACATGTTTCAAGACTTTACGACTTGAAATGTTACGATTTTTAGACTTAACAGACTTAACACAGGTTAACATGGTTCAAAGAAAGTGAGATATAATATAAATGGTGTCATTATTTTTTCCACTGCTTTTTTTGTCACCTCCTTTGGATTCAAGAGGCATTTCCTCAGGGATGTACTTGGTTCGTCCTTTACCCTGTTGCAAGACCACTGGGGTGACTGGGGCTCAATGCAGCTAAGCTCCAAGTGTATTTAATATACCAGATTGTGAAAGTACATCTGATGCTCGACTTTACTTGAAGGCAAATTGAATGGTATAAAGAGCAGCAATGGACCATTTGACCCATCGAATCGACTCTGCCCTTCAATTAAAGCTGATCTACCTTTCTCTCTCAGCTCCATTCTACTTCCTTCTCACAATAACCTTTGACACCCTTACTAATGAAGGACCTGTCAAACTCCGTTCTAAAAATACCCAATGACTTGGCCTCCGCAACCGTCTACAGAGAACAGAATTCACTCAGCAGACTGATTTCCCCGATATCACTTCCAAATGTCATGCTGTGAGGCAGCAAGGTGCTATTGCAGAAGGCACCTGGTAATGCCACAAGGAATAACTGCAACCTTGCTTCGAAGGCATTTCTCCCTTTCCTCTGTAAAACTTAACCTATTTGCAAACATCTCCGGCTGACATCTAGTGGATGCTAATTGAAGTTCAGAAAAAGCCCAATGTGCTTGATGGCCAAGAAGTAGGAACATTCAGATGGATTTTTTTCCTGAAACTTTTGATTAATCAAAAATAACTGTCTAGCAATTTGTGCTTGGTCACGGTAAGGCCATGACAACATAATCACTGTGCATTGCATGCTGCTACACTTGTCAATGGTACTAAATTTCAGAGGTTTAATACAGTACTCAGTTGCACCTATATTGCACATTCAGCAATGGCGAACAAAGATAAATCCCATCCTTTCACCGCCGCACCCCCATCCCCCATCCCACTGCCAATCTATTGGGCTGGATGATCATTCTTGGACCAGGCCTTAATTTGATCTCCATATTTACACTAATCCATTGCCTTCATTGCAAGGCATGTGGGCGGCACGATGGTGCAACAGTAGAGTTACTGCCTTACAGCACCAGAGACCCAGGTTCGATCCAGACTACGTGTGTAGTCTGTACAGAGTTTGTATGTTCTCCCCGTGACCTGTGTGGGTTTTCTCCGGGTGCTATAGTTTCCTCCCACACTCCCAAGACGTACACGTTTGTAGGTTAATTGGTTTGGTAAAATTGTAAATTGTCCCTAATGTGTGAGTTAATGTTCAGGGATCCCAATGTTAGTGGTTAGAACGGATTCGATGGGCCAAAGAGCCTGGTTTTGCGTTGTATCTCTAAACTAAACTAAACAAAAAAACTAAATGTGAAAGAGAATAGACATTTAAGCGGAAAAATGGGGCTAAGCAGAATGGTCTCTTTCACTCGGACAAGTGGCTTCCTTATACTCTGTGAGAAAATATGAAATAGGCAAAAGTTCTAAATAAAATGGAGGCTTTGCTGTTGTGGACATCTAATGAAATGGAGAGATCCACTTGCAGTGGAAGATGTCAGGCAGCAGTAATGAGGAATTGCTTCTGAGTCCTTAGCTGGTCTTCACTGCTGTCAAAGGCCTTTTTCAAATGTTTCCATATATCTCCAACTTAAAAAATTTAAAGATAGCAAAGAACATAAATGTATTTCAAACTCATTTACTTGGTTTAAAATAATTAAGAATATTAATATTAGTTAACATGAAGTTAACATGACCACCTTACCTTCACTTATCAATTCCATCCTGGTTGGTGACCACTACTTGGTAGAATACCATGCACCATGGCACATGTGATCCAACCCCGCAGCTCAGAACTGTCCAGGAGCTGATCTCATGTGCATTCTTTATTGTTGGGAAGTCAGAGAAGAGTTAAACAGCAGAGGGTTGATGGCCCAGTAGGGACTTCACAGGGAGCTGCTGCCCACAGTGAAACAGGACAAGGCCCATTGTTTCTTCCTTCATCTGCATCTGGGTTGTTCAATATCTCAGCGTCTCTTAGCAAGAACCCCATGGTTATCTTCTGGCATCCCCTATACTGGCTTGGACATGGGTGACCAACCATTCACAGTTGCATGATGCCTTGGCCACAGGCACTCAAGGTCAGCCCTTCGAAATGTTCAGGCGAACCCTTGACCCTGCCCATTTGAAACAGCCTGGATGATGCTTAAAATGAGCAAACCCAATGGATCTCAGGAGGCTGCTCAAAAACTAGTCCAGCAAACCTATAGACTAGCAAAAAATAAATCGCTGAAGGCACTCGACAGGTCAAGGAGCATCTGTGAGGGCAAAGAAATGGTCAATGTTTCAGGTCAAGACCCTGCATCAGGAGAAAAGAACAAGGGCGGCACAGTGGCGCATTGGTAAAGTTGCTGCCTTACAGCGCCAGAGATCTGGGTTCCACCCTGACTACAAATGCATGTCTGTTCAGAGTTTGTACATTCTCCCCGTGACCTGCGTGGGATCTCTGGTTTCCACCCACACTCCAAAGTTGTAAAGGTTTGTAGGTTAATCAACGGTAAAATTGTAAATTGTCCCTCGTGTGCGTAGGATAGTGTTAGTGTGCGGGGATCGCTGGTCAGCATGGACTTGGTGGGCCGAAGGGCCTGTTTCGACGCTGTATCGCTGAACTAAACTAAAAAAAAAGCTAATGTAAATGTTGATTTCTTACATGAAAAGATTGGGAAATCAAATGAGAAGTGGAAAATGACTTTGCTTCCAAATAAATGTTTATATCTAATGAAGTGCTATCATAGTTGGACAGTTGAACAGTTCAAACCATGGCTTTTCGTTGATGTAGTCAGTCCATTTAGCCCGTGCAGATGTGCACGCTGGTATGAATCCACAGCGATAGACGCAGTGAATCCACAAATAACATGTGTGCATGCTCACTAAATACACCAGAGCCTAATCTCCAAACATCTTGAACTTCCTTACCATTGGACCAAGAATTAATTTTGTCACAACTGCAGAGTTGATGATGTGCAACAGCCAACCTACATTAGCAGAGATGGGACAAGGACATATTTCACTCCCAACAATAGAGTTTCAGAGGCTTCATGAGCAACCCCAACAACCCACCCACCAACTTCATAAAGGACCACCTAGCCCACACATGGCTGATCACACATGGGACTGTTTGGCCACATGAGATCCCACTGAACTGCAAACGTCATTGTTAATCTCAAGGGACAAAAAAAGAAGTAAAGCAATCAGGACTCACTGTTGGAGGAATTATCCCAACTTCCGAATTGAACTTTTCAGCAATTAAACAAAATGCTGGAGAGTTAATCAAAGATTAGGACTTTTACGTTTCAATTTGCTGACTGTGAACTAAGGAAAGTTTACCCACTTGACTTCCTTGGACAATGTTATATGTTTTGGATCCCAGATAATCCCATTAAGTAACGTCTGAATCTAATGAGGAGGGGCAAATTTATAATTGCGGAGATGTTTCTTTGACAGCAGTCAGCACAGCTAAACCAATACAGATGCTAAAAGTCAAAGGGCTTCATACATAATTTGTATGTATGAAAGTGACTCACATATTATTTATTGGAAATATTTATGTATTGCTTAATCGTGTAAATCATTTGTCTTTAAATTATAAACTTATTTAAAATCCAAAATATGGTTTCCTGTTTTTATGAGAGAAAATCTCTGGGGAATCACAGGATAGATTCAGCAATATAACCTTTTACTGGAAATGTATGTATTTGTTATTGTAACAGACCATCAGAGAACCTCTGTGCATATTCTTTATTATAATATTGCAAACAGTAACTCATTGTCTATGGGCAAGAAAATACTTTGCCCAGATTAGTAAAATAAAATTAAAAATTGTCCGAAATATCCATTTATTCATAAGGAAGATTTCATTTTGTTTAGAGTTGTAAATTAATGCTCAGATATTTTGTTTTATTACAATCTTAAATACTTATGCTAACATCATGTACATATCAACACATCATATTTTCATATATTATTATTTCATATATTAGTCTGCTATATTTGTCCATATTTTAATGCTAAAGTCCACCAATTAAAATAATAATTATTTAAATGATTAAGCATTTTAAAATTATGAAGAAACTCGGTTTATTACCCCAACCACAAAAACCGAATGGTTGGCCTTGGCTTCAGGTCACTCTAAATTTCTTCTGCTTGTCACCACTAATCCACGTGCTGACCTGTCTGTAACAATACGCTATCCTGTTCTGAGTTAATTTAAAAGCCATAGACATGATCGCCATACCAGTAATAATTAAAATAGACATTATCATGAAAAAATTAGGGTGCTCAGGGACAAAGTCTCCGAAGCCAATAGTAGTAATTGTAATAAAGTAGAAATAAAAAGAATCAAGATATTTCCATTTTTCCCAAATGGAAAGCATGCCTGCACCAAAAAGTAGGTATGCTATAACAACGCCTATGATGATAATGATTGGTACATCAAATTTTTCAAGTTCCTTACCCAAGCATGGAAAGAAATTGTCATCTTCAACTGGCTTTACATCTAGTTGGGGGCATGATTTACTTCTGTCTCTTCCTTTCAGCAGGAAAGATTTATGATTCAAATGTTCTTGAACAATCAATTTTTCAAATATTTCAGCATTTCTCAGCCTTTCAGATTTTTTTTTAACAGAGGACTGAGTGTTCAATAAGTTATTTATGCTCATTGGTGTTATGGTGGCATGCGAGCCATTTTTAAAAATTATCAATCTTGTTGCAGGTCTTTCTTCTGATTTGCTGAAGCTTTGTTTGAATGAAGACCACCTTGATGGTGTGGCTGAGGGTAGCGGTGAAATGTTCTTTGGTACCCGCTTTCTTATCTTGTTGTAAATTTTGGAGAGCAAAGCTGCCAACATGTCTCCAACATCTGTGATGACCAAGAGCATAATGGGGATGCCAAATGTTGCATAAAACATGCAGGCAATTTTTCCTCCTATCGTTAAAGGAGCGAGATGGCCATAACCTAAAATTAAGAAGAAATATGTTATTAAGGACCAACAAGAGAGTAATTAGCATGACCTGTGAAAAGTTTTTTTTTCCTGTTTTTTTTCGACCTGTGAAAAGTTATTCAAACCACCATGTCTCTGAGGTTTTGTTTATAAGTTTATGATCTATGTGCAGAATTAGGCCATTCGGCCCATCAAGTCTACTCCAGCATTCAATCATGGCTGATCTATCTTACAACTGCATTCTCTTGCCTTCTCCCCATAACCCCTGACAGTTGTACTAATCAAGAATCTGTCAATCCCCACCTTAAAAATATCCATTGACTTGGTCTCCACAACTTCGGTTGCAATGAATTCCACAGATTCACCATCCTCTGACTAGAGAAATTCCTCCTCATCTGCTTTCTAAAGATATGCCCTTTTATTCTGAGCCTATGGCTTCTGGTCCTAGACTCTCACACCAAGGAAAATATCTTCTGCACGTCAACTCTATCCAGGCCAGGTTTAATTCCAAGTTCTGGTCTCTGCTGTTCCAGGCATAGACGGTACTGAGGCATATTCAGGGACATAAATTGTTGTGACCAGCATCAATTCCAGAGTATGAAAATTTCCTTTGGCATTTCAAACCCGCATGGGAAGAAATTGCACTGTAGCCCATTGTTTCTCTCCAGAGATTCTGTCTGTCCTACAGAGTTACCCCAGCATTTTGTGTCTATCTTCAGTGTAAACCAGCATCTGAAGTTCCTTCCTACTCACTTCAGTTTTATCTGGGTCCTTAATGCCGCAGTCAGTCAAATGCTGCCTTGACATCAAGGACGATGTAAGGAGAGGATTAGATTGTAATACATTGAGTAACGATTCCTTGGAAAGAAAGGGTTAAAGGGATGGTATAGGAAATAGGGAGTGACTAGAGAATGACTAATGAACAGAAATGTAAACATTCTGTAGTGACCTTTAGTGACTTTGTGTGGACATAGTGCAGATGTGTCCTGCACCAAATCACTAATTGCTGATAAATGTTTCAGCCAGGAGCGAAGTTGATAAATTAAAGAGTAACATCTGAGGTGCTGGTTTTGCACTAAGCAAGGGTATAACTCAGCCTTCGTAGGCACTCAGTAGTTGGAACTTCATCTTCACAGTGGGTTGTGATCGGTGCCAGAGGAAAACTGCGAGCCATGCAGTGGACAGAGATGTCTGTCACTGACTGAAGGTCCGCCGGCCTTTGTTAAGTACAGATGATTTGTCCAAAATAAAGCTGATACATTGTGTGTGTGGTCTCTGATTCCTAAACCAAATAGTCACAGTCAAAACAACTAGAAGAAATTAGTCTAGAGTCTAATAGTTGATAGGAATGTGATTAATAACATGTGGTTAGTTTATAAAAATGGAGCGGCACAGTGAATGGCTCGGCAGTAGAGTTGCTGCCTTACAGTGCCAGAGACCCTAGTTTGATCCTGACTAAAGGTGCTGTCCGTACATTCTCCCTGTGACCACATGGGCTTGCTCCAGGTGCTCTGGCTTCCTCCCACACTCCAAAGACATACACAAATGCACTGCACTTGCTTACAACAGAACTTCATCACCACCAAAAATGTTAAGCAGCATTTGCATGGAAATAGCAGAATCCACAGGTTCCCCTCTGTCCTGAATGTGAGATATATTCCCTTACATTCCTCTTCACTGGACCCAAAGACCTAAATCCTGCAACTCTTTACTTTACAGAACTGTCCTTGTCCCTTCAACAACTCTAATAACTCAAGTTGGAGCTCATTATGACATTCTCAAAGGCTGTTACATATGGGCAATCTAAGCTGCTTTTAACAATCCCACGCACACCCTGAGAGGTTAACAAACAAAAAATAAAATGCACCCCTGGTTCAGTACTTTAGCAAACTGCTAATAGCGGTAATGGCACATTTACTTTAGAAGAACTGACTTTGGCAGTTGTGTCCACAGAATTGGCTGACACACCAAATGGATGATTCCTTCTGGAGCCAAATACATGCTTAAAACAAAATGGCTCTTGAGTACGTGTATTGATAATGATGAATAGATAATGAGAAAGGTTTGATTTTATTGGCCACAATAGCAGAGGCCATTCCATTTTTGATAACTTAAAAAACTTCTAAAGAGCCTGATAAATAGTTGATCAATTCACTGAGTAATGGAACATGTCACTGATCTTATAACAATTACAGCATGGAAACAGGCCATCTCGACCCTTCTAGTCCATGCCGAACATGATCTTCAATCATCATTAAATATTAATTAGAAAATTGACTTATTTTTGTTGATTTCTTTCATAATTAATACATGTAGGCACTATGTGTGAAGCACAAATTGTTAGTTCACTAGGACCAGTTATCATAATGGCCACCATGTCTATAAATCTGAAGAAATTCGATTTTTTGATTATAGTCGCAAAGGTGAGTATCCTTTTCCCCTGACTACTATTTTAAAAGAGCTAATAAGCTGACAAAAGTTAACAATAGCTCTTCTATTGAAACAGTTGACAAAGGAATTTCACATGATATTTCCATGTAATATTTGAAGAAATATTCTTAAATTGTATGGGATTACTGCTGCTTCCCCTCGGCTAATGCTGCTATGAAATGAAAATGTGGATTTTAACTACATGATTTATTATTAAACTATGCCTTTTTTTAATTCTATTCTGAAATTAGTCAAATAAGTCAATTTTGGGTGGCTGCAGAGATTTGACTACTGACCTTCATCAATGTTTTACAATTGTGGTTAGAATATAGTCTCCAATAGAATACAAGGAAATGTATGCATTTTGGGCAGGACAGTACAAAACAGGCAGCAGTGTTTCTGGTGCACATTATTCTCCACATCTGACGATCAACTCCTTTATCTTCAATAGTACTGAATATAACATAAGCCCTCATTTTATTTAAATGCTCAACAAAAATGTATCAGCCTTCATCGCCACCACAGGAAGCATGTTCCAGGCACTCACCACTCTATGTAAAAAACCTATCTCTCTTACTATAAAGCTATCCCATACAACGTGTATGTTATCTTCCAACCCATTATATCTTTGGTTAGTAAAAATCTATCTGTCCCACATTTAAAATTTAATATCAGTTTTCATTTGTGGATGAGAAAACAGAGACATGTTGTGAAACTCTAAAAATAGCTGAGAAACAGAAACGTTGAAGGTGGGCATTCAGGATGATGAGATGATTAGATAAGAATAAATCCAGGAACACAGAATTGATAGAGGGCATAAAAATAAGAAATAATTGAGAAATAGAGAGATACCATGCAACCAGGATGAAAGATGCAGCTGCGATGGAAAACTATAATTGCCATATTCAATCTTGCAACCGGATGAATGATAGATTAAGAGAGGAAATATATAAGACATAAGATATCTCAAAAATAGATCAAAAATAGAAGGACAATGAGGTCTGCACAAAGTCTATTATACTCAGCCCTATTCTAAAATGATGATTGAAGGAAAGTCATTTTTGTGGTTAACATTCCTGTGCTGTGATTTTTTTTCTATTACTCGTTTCTGCATAAAAGTCTGAATGTGCTTCACTAAAGAAACTACATTTACAGTTTCCAGATTGAGAGGTGACTATAAATCCCATCAAACAAAAAGAGATAGGAAGCAAGAGGCATTCTTAATGAGCAAAACACGAAGTGCTGGAGGAACTCGGCTGGTCAAGTTGGATAGACAATATTTCAGGTCAGGACCCTTCTTCAGACTCTTGCTTCACTGATGCTGCCGGCCCACTGAATTCCTCTAACACATTGAACCATCCTATCAACAACGAGAGAGCGGTCACGAGCTACTACCTACCTCATTGGAGACCTTCAGACTATCTTTAATCGGACTTTATTCTGCACTAAACGTTATTCCCTTTTTCGTGTAAGTGTATACTGTGGATGAATCGATTGTGAGTCTTCCATTAGTCTTTCCATTGACTGGATAGCACACAACAAAAAGGTACCTCGTTACTCGTGAACATGAACTGAACTAAACTAATCATTTTTATTGAGTTTTCTCAGTAGGAGGAACAAACTGAATGGCCAGCTAAATCCTCCCATGTTGCTGTTACAAGTCTGAGCAGTGGCTGCAATAAAATGCTGGGATTTGGGGAATTTATTGCTATGCGGTTCACAGATTCCGTGTCCAACTAATCAAAAAGGCTTCCAAATTCCGGATTGCTCCTTAATTAATTTATAAAACATACAGTAGGCAATGAGGATTAAACGGCAACAGGGTTCAGACTAAACTGTCTGAAGAGGACAGCAGATAGGATTGGCAATACAAATCTGAAGCCTTTCTCTTTTTAGTTTAGTTTAGTTTAGTTTAGTTTAGTTTAGAGAGCGCAGAAACAGGTCCTTCGGCCCACCGAGTCCACACCGGCCAATGACTCCCCCCGTACACTAGTTCTCACCTACACACGAGGGACAATTTACAGACATCCATTAACCTACGAACCTGCACATCTTTGGAATGTGGAAGGAAATTGGTGCACCTGGAGAAAACCCAAGCATCACAAGAACGTGCAAACTCCATACATACAGCACCCATAGTCAGGATCGAATCTAGGTCTCTGCTGCTGCACCAAAGTGCCGCGCTTTTTCCTTACAGTCTTGATGCACTGAGGCCAATTGATCTGTATAAGAAGTCTATGTTATTTTATGCCTTTCCTATAATGTCATGGGAGTAGTGATGAATTAGTATCTGCACAATACCATTACACATTGCCTGTGAATTACTGTAAGTGTTCATAATGCTACTTTAATATTTATTAGTCCAGTTAAAAAGAGCCATTGCTTGAGCTTGGAAAGGCTCATTGCAGGAGAACAAACTTGCTTTTGTATTAAGTTCCTTGATCGAGGATATAGCCACATACATTCAAAAAAATATATCTGTGTTATAGGCAAACTACATTTTAAATATTTTCAGGTGCAAATACTTATGTTATTCATCTGACAATGTATCCATTTGCTATTTTAAATGCATTAGCCTCTTTGAAAATATGGTTGAAAGAAATTTAGAATATTATTTTCATGCCAGTTATTTATAAATGCATTTTCATGGTCACCGTTTCAAATATTCTCAAACATTTAAACTACTCAAATTTGTATTTTGCTCAAGATTCCAACACGTGCAGTTTCTTGTGTCTCCAACTAACTAAAATATGCTTAATCCATCAGAATGTCAATATAATTTCTTAATAGTTAATGTTGCGGAGGTTGAAGTGGTCGAGAACTTTAATATTACCAGTTGTCTGTCATGGACCAACCACATTGATGTGACAACCCAGAAGACACACCAATGCCTCGACTTCCTGTGGTGACTGAGGAAATTCAGCATGTTTCCAGTGACTGCAACTTCTGCAGATGAACCATAGAAGCATCCTGTCTGGTAACATAATCAAAGACTTGACCCACCCCAGTCATTCCTTCTTCTTGCTTCTCCAGTTTGACAGAAGGTACAGAAGTTTGAAAGTACGCACCACCAGGCTCAGGAACAGCTTCTTCTGCTCCGTTATCAGGCTTCTGAACGGTCCTTCCATAAGCTAGGGTGCTATCCAATTCACCTCTATCCCGTTGTGGATATCGGACATTGGACATTGGACTTTGTCCATGGAACTGATCTACTACAATGTGCTACACTGCTGAGAATGATACTTGTACTCTGCATCTTCCCCTTTACTCTATCCATTGCACTTGAATTTGAATGTATTGCATCTGTTTGGATAGCATGCAAAACAAAACTTTTCACGATACCTTGGAACAGTGACAATAATAAATCTAAACCTAAACCTAATTTAAACTTGTTTAATAAAATATTTTGGATCATTTTAATACCTGATTTAATGATACCTAGCGCAAAGTGGTTGCTGGTACATCAGCTACCAGTTTTAATCTTTTACATTCAATTCTATTTCAATGGAATTGACTGCTGGATTGCGAGTGCAGGAGGCAACTAGTAATCCAAATCATCTCCTTACCCTGGGATTGAGGATGACCTACTTTCATTCGGATTTTGTGGGTTTGAAGTGACCCATGAGGAACCGTAGACTTTTTCTCAGATGGAACTGGACATAGCAGATGGATGAGATGGGCCATTGTTTCCATCACTAACATTTGGGCCTCTGTGTTCTGATGAATGGCCTTGATTCTCAATAGCATCCTGGATATTCCTTTCCACTTTGAGCAGTCATTGGTCAGGAATCCCAGGAATTAAGTTCAAGTTACATTTATTGTCACATGCACCAATTGGTATAGTGAGATTTGAGTTACCATACAGCCATACAATAAACAGAAGACAATACACAATAGAGTTTAACATAAACACCCCCACACAGCAGAATCAATGTTCCCACTATGAGGGAAGGCAATAAAGTTCAGTCATCTTCCTTGTTAATGGCGAGGAATTAGTGGTGGGGTTGCGTTTTTTCAAGCAAGCTTTGAGCTCATCCTTGGGTCTTTCCCACTATGTGCCAGATAGTCTATTGGTGTGTCTGAGATAAGAATCTACTATTGTGAATGATTTGGCCTAAACAACATACCTGACTGAATATAACTAGGGCCTCAGTGCCTTGAATATTGGCCTGGGATTGAACACTGACATTGATTTGCTTGTCCTTTCAGCAATCTAACAGTTATTTAGCACTGCAGATACATTTTTAGTTGGAGAATTTAGCATTCAAGTTCAAAACCATCCTACTTGTACGAATTATTGCACGATGCAAAGCAAAAATAAGATTACTTGTAATTTATCCTCTCTGGGTTTCATTTGCAAGCCAGAGGAGCTGACTGGTTGAAGAGCAAATGCTCCTAAGAATAATGTGGGTCTTTCTAGTCAATTAATATATCACAAAGTGCAGATCAGAATGCTCAACAATTGCAAAATCTCCCTCCTGCTTCCCATTATAAACTATTCCAACATCTGTTTCCTTCTCCATCGGAGACAATTGTCCCTGAATGGTCATTTATGATAAAGGTTTATCTCTGTTAGATGTGGCAAACATCAAACTGAGTTTGAGCTTAGTTCGCCTAATAAAGGAATTCATTATGCTCACGTGCAAACAAAAATACAAAATGTCATAATTTTTTTGTACAGATATTATTTAGGTAGATTTAGGGTGATAAGAAAAAAAAACCAAGGGTTCCAAGGGTTCATTATGGAAGGAGTCTCCTGTTTGGGCAGCTAACCACATTAATCATTGATGTGTGTGACAGCTCAGACATGTGTGAAAATAAGATATTCCATGCAGGATGTGGTATTACAGAACACAGCAGCACAAATATGTGTCCAAAAGTAAATCAATCTCAGAGAGCGTCACCATTATAGCACAGTCATTGTATACACTAAATAATATTAACTCCATGCTTCAAATGTGAGTTCATGTGAAGTTGCCATTTTCTCACATTCCTTGTGTCTTGTGGAAATATAAGTTGTAGAATGTAATTACAACTTCCCTCCTACAATGATTTTCTGCAAATGTGTTATGTTTTATCTTAGATGTCCAATTTTATTTAATGATTGTCTGCCAAATCAATGCAAATGTTTATACCATTGCTTACTGACGATATATTGGAATTTTACATTTCTCAAGCCAGCACTATTCATTCTTTGTGTACTCATAGGCACCCCCAATGTGCAATTTCTCACAATTATACTCGACTTGAAGGGGAATGGAGAGAATTTAGATCAAGAATGTATAAAGACTCCAAACATCTAAACACCAAGAAGTCTTAAGTTAGACTCCTATTCATTGACTGTAACTTTGCCTTCAAATCCATAATCCCATCTAAACTCACCTCCAAACTCCATGGAATCAGCTCCACCCTCTGCCAACGGATCACAGAGGGCAGTGGAGGCCAAATCACTGGATGGATTTAAGAGAGAGTTAGATAGAGCTCTAGGCGCTAGTGGAATCAAGGGATATGGGGAGAAGGCAGGCACGGGTTATTGATTGGAGACGATCAGCCATGATCACAATGAATGGCGGTGCTGGCTCGGACCGAATGGCCTCCTCCTGCACCTTTTGGCTATGTTTTTAGTTACAGTTTAGTTTTCAGCTCTAATTCAATCTACATGGTTGCAGGTGACAGCATTGTGTTGGCCTGAATCACAAATAATGAAGAGGAATGGTACAGGAAGGAGATATAGTACCTAGTGACTCGGTACCTAGTGACTCAGGACAATTACCTCTCTCTCAATGTCTGCAAGACAAAAGGCCTGGTTATTGGTAGGAAGTATGGTGAAGTACATGCGTCAATCAGCATCAATGGTGCAGATGTGGAAATGGTTACGAGCTTTAAGTTCCTTGGCGTTAATATCACCAATGATCTACCATGGGCCAACCACATTACTACAACAGCCAAGTAGATACACAAATGTCAAAATTTCCTGAGGAGACCAACACCCAGCCCAGACTTCCCTTCATTGACCATTACACCACATGCTATCTCAGAAAAGCAACCAACATTTTAGCCCATTCGCAAGAAACACCATTAAAACCAACAGTGTTATTGACATTGGGAACATGAGGAACGATACTTAAAGTGCTACAATCTACTGGGCAAATGTCATATTCTATTCCTGAAAAGGTTTTGCCCAACGATTCTTTAATTTTTTTTACAAGGCACATACACTTATTGGGTAACATTTGTGTGTAAATTATTTGCTGTTCACTGGTTGGGTTCAGATAGCTTTTCTTCGGGAATTAGGAAAGATTTATTTAATAATATGCACATCATTTTCAGAATATTTACAACATTCAAATTAAAATATACCCATCCTTGTCCAGATGCTCGTGCTAGTTTCACTGTATCGCTTCATTATCATCTCTTCCACGGCCAACGATGTACCATTGTGGGATTGGTGCAGGCGGTGATATGTTCCATACTTTTTCGTGCCTCTTGCTTCCCTCTACCATGACTCTCAGCCTGAAGAAGGGTCCCGACCCGAAACGTAACCTATATA
Source organism: Leucoraja erinaceus (assembly GCF_028641065.1). Classification (NCBI taxonomy): domain Eukaryota; kingdom Metazoa; phylum Chordata; class Chondrichthyes; order Rajiformes; family Rajidae; genus Leucoraja; species Leucoraja erinaceus. The sequence goes on along the minus strand of NC_073391.1, from coordinate 24,989,255 downwards.
TGCTGCCCGCGGAGTTACTCCAGCATTTTATATCCATCCTTGTCTAGGATGGGCGCAGCACACCAGCCATCACACCCGTCCCGGAAGGACTCCGGACAGTCAATCGACATTCAGGGACGGATGTCCTCGGAAGGGCGGCAATGAGAGGACTGGTGAAACCCCTGACAGCTCGCAGCCAAGACATGTGAATAGCCACCGTGTGGGCCCGAGCAGTGAACCTTGTTCAATCATGGCGTGAGTGTTCAATCTATTTCATTTTAGCATCCACTGCACACTATATTGCGAGGATCAATGGATAGGAGGAATTCTGATTGTTCTCTCCAAATCAGGTTTAACTGTACTTTAAATTATTGTTACCCAAACCAACACCGATAGTCCCAACCCAAGACAAAGGATTGAACATGGGAAATTAGTAGGCTGCACGGCGATAATATACACACATAATATATTTTATCTTTACCAAATAAATCTTATGGGGAATTCCATTAAGACAATTCATATTCAAAGGGATAAAAAATGACTTAGGAACAAGGGACTGCAGATGCTGGTATGCAAACAAGACATAAAGTGCTGGAGTAACTCGGCAGGTCAGGTAGCATATCTGGAGAACTTGGATAGGTTTAAGAAAGAACTGCAGATGCTAGTCAAATCGAAGGTAGGCACAAAATGCTGGAGAAACTCAGCGGGTGAGGCAGCATCTATGGAGAGAAGGAATTGGCGACGTTTAGGGTGGAGACCCATCTTCAGACTGATGTGGGGGGGGGGGGGGGGGGGGGGGGGGGGGGGGTAGGACAAAGAAAGAAAGTAGGCCTAGACAGGGGGACGAGTGCAAGGACTTGGAAGGGGGCGGGGAAAGGGAGAGAGAGCAAGGGCTTCCTGAAGTTAGAGAAGTCAACGTTCATACCGCTGGGGTGTAAACCTGTAAACTACCCAAGCGAGATATGAGGTGCTGTTCGTCCAATTTGCGCTGGTCCTCACTCTGACAATGGAGGAGGCCCAGGACAGAAAGGTCAGATTGGGAATGGGAGTTAAAGTGCTGAGCCACCGGGAGATCAATGGATAGGTGACGTTTTGGGTCGGGACGAAGGGTCCTGACCCTACACCAACACCAACACTGGAAATCGGCGACTCTATTACAAATATTACAATTGAGTCAGTTATGAAATGAAACATTCCATTTACAAATAATCACAGTTTAACTTGCATCATTATTGTTGAGGTAAGTTACTCACCCACGGTTGTGAAAACGGTGCAGCAGAAAAACAGAGACCCAAGAAAGTTCCACTGGGTGTGATTTTCTTTAATATCGGACCAATAACTTTGAAAATCCTTCAATTTTTCCTTCACTTCATCTTTATAGTACTGTTTCTTGTCTTCAATTCCAATCCCTACAAGTAAATGTTCATATAAATCTCCCGAAATAACTCGCAAACACTAAGCATTTTATATTAATTATCCAAGTTGATTTTTAAACAGGAATTGTCATTGCGTACAATGAATTCTTGCAACTTTAATATTTCTCATGTGTTTGATGAATCCATTAACGATTTAGTGCGAATGAGTAAAACAAAGCAATCTAAAAATAATACCTTCTTTATTGTTTGTTTCGTTCGCAATGTCCCACAGCTCATTCAAAAAAGTCTCGTAGTTCTCTGCAGACTCGTTGGTGCTTTCCAGCTGCTCAAACAGAATGGCTCCTAACACCGCGTACATTACCAGGAGGAATACCAGGAACAAGTGTGGGGAAACGATGTGCAGCGTTCTCAGTCCCCGAAGGCTGCATTTCTTCGCAGGGGTTTCCTCCAGAGCAGACATCTCACTCACACACACTCACACACACACATGAGGCCGAGGTGACGACGGGCGATGCGAGCAGCAGCAACGCTTCCCTGTCTTTTAAACTCATCGCTCCGGGATAGCGTGCCCCACTTAAAATAACCACTTACAATATGGACTGTGCGGCTGGCGAATTAGCTGACTTTTAAATTCCCATGCGAGAAGCAAACAGCCTTAAGAGCAGCATTAACTTGGAAATTAATATTGATTCTTCCAGCTTTAATGAGGAGATACATTTGCGAGACGGCTGTTTTCAGGGAAGTGCGGTCAGGTGACGGTCGCGCACTTGTTTTCTTATGAGATGCAATTTTAAGTAACTGAATGAAGTTGGCTTATTCGTTGCCTAACTGACATAAATCTGGTATCAAAATTTTGCAGCACCTGCTGATGTGATGGCTTCGAGCAAGAGTCAAGAGTTAATGGTGTTTTATTCTCATATGTACGAAAATGGAACAATGAAATTGTTACTTGCACCGGCAGCACAACAGTAGCTTGTGTGGGAAGTAGCTTGTGTGGGAAGGAACTCTTCTACTGTATCCGGTGTTCTCGTTGTGGACTCCTATATATTGGCGAGGCCAAGTGCAGACTGGGCGATCGTTTAGCTGAGAACCTACAACCAATCCGCCTTGGCCTACGTGATCTCGCTTTACTTCGTACTCCATTCCCATACTGACCTTTCTGTTCTGTGCCTCCTCCACTGTCAGAATGAGGCCAAACGCAAATTGGAGGAACAGTACTTAATATTCACTTGGGCTGCTTACGACCAAGTGGTATGAATTTTAATTTCTCTAACTTCAAGTAACCCCTGCATTCCCTCTCTCTCGCCTAACTAGTTTTATTGTTCGTATCCCTGTTATTACCTCCTCCGCAGCCCCCAATGGACCATCGTGGGTACTGGTCATTGGTACTGGCTCTTATCTGTTCTGTACCTTTTCATACATCTAGATTCCCTCTTCCCCGACTCTCAGTCCGAAGAAAGGCCTTGACCCAAAACATCACTTATTCCTTTTCTCCAGAGATGCTGCCTGACCAGCTGAGTTACTCCAGCATTATATGTACATTAACTCAATAGTTTTGAGATTTAATCTGTCGATGAGCGCTTGGGTTTGGCTGCAGACGGGAGGAAGGTTCAATCTTGAGAAATTTCCGACTGTAGACAAGTTGCCTCCAATCCAGTGAGTACTTCCACAGCCACATCAGTCTCCTTAAACATGAGCTGCGAACTTCAACATGCTTGTGGTTTAATGAGACTGAATTTGCATTAAACAAAAAGACATAAAGTGCTGGACAGCGGGTCCATCTCTGGAGATGCTGCCTGGACCGCTGTTACTCCAGCACTTTGTGGGTTTTTTTGCAAATCAGCATCTGCAGTTCCCTGCATCCGCACTTGCATTTTAACATTGGAAGATGGCTGTGAAAGGGGAGAGAGAGAGAGAGAGTGAGAGAGCAGGGAGGCCATTGGGGTGGTGGACAGAACTGAACAAAGAATAATATGGCATCGGGAAATAACAAATGCTCATTGGGATTGCTCACTTTACACATTTTACACATTTTACTGTCAGCGCCAAATCTTTGGTTGCCTGATTATGGAGTTCATCACTGATGGTGAACACTGCCCCATTCATCCGGTACTGACCTCCCCGACCACCCTGCTTCCTGAAAGGACTATCCCCTACTCCCAATTCCTCCGTCTACACCACATCTGCGTCCAGGATGAGGTGTTCCAAACCAGGGCATCGGAGATATCCTCATTTTTTAGGGTACGAGGGTTCCCCTCTTCGACTATAGATGTGGCTCTCACCAGGGTCTCCTCTATATCCCGTAGCTCCGCTCTCACTCCCCATCCCCCCACTCATAACCAGGACAGTCCCCCCCCCCCCCCCCCCCCCCCCCCCCACAATCCACCCCCCACCAGCCATCACATACAACAGATAATCCTCCGGCATTTTCGTCATCTCCAACGGGATCCCACCACTGGCCACATCTTTCAAGAGAGAGCTAGATAGGGCTCTTAAAGATTGTAGAGTCAGGGGATATGGGGAGAAGGCAGGAACATGGTACTGATTGTGGATGATCAGCCATGATCACATTGAATGGCGGTGCTGGCTCGAAGGGCCGAATGGCTTATTCCTGCACCTATTGTCTATTGTCTATATTGTCTAAAAGATTTATCTACAGGACATTGTGAACAAGCAATAATGATCCTAAAGTTGGGTAAAAACTTAGCCTAAACAAATTTTGCTAACTGCCCATGATTAATTTCTGCTTTTTAAATGAATATATATGGATTCCCTCAGAAATTCATGTTCATATTTATAGGACTAGAATGAAGCCATTCAGTCTGTCAAGTCTACACTGCCATTCAATCATATATTTCTCTCGTAACCCCATTCTCCTGCCTTCTTCCCATAACCCCTGTCCCCCTAAAGAATCAAGAATCTGTCAATCTCCACCTTAAAAATATCCATTCACTTGGCCTCCGCAGCTGCCTGTGGCAATGTATTCCAAAACTCTGCCCATTAATGATGGGAAACTGACTGGCCTGTAATCATTAGCCTCATGCTTTCTCCCTCTTTCAAAAACATCACCACCTTTGGTCTCACAAGAATCAGAATCAGGATTATAATTCTAGGAATATGTTCTTACTTGATGATATGTCAAAGTGGTGCTTCACACAGAAACTGCGCATGTTTTCTCCAGTAAAAAATGAGGAAAAACTTTCCTATGCGAACTCTATGCATCGTTTGCATAGATAAGGGATGCAATGTTATTTTATAATTGCACGGTTGAATTTCATGAGTTGCCTGCAGCACAGTGAACGAGCTGGCACGATGTGATACAGGAAGCCTTGTACTTAAAAAGTGGTGCACAACTACAACTGCTGGTGTAAGGCAATAGACAGCTTAGGGTCAAATGCTTGGGTGAGTGGCAAGATGGGCTTGGGAGTATCGCTGAAACCGAGCATACATTAGGCGACATTTTGCAGAGCACCTGTGCTGTGTCCGCAACAACCACCTTGAGCTACCAGTTGCATGTCATTTCAAATCTCCTTCCCATTCACAAGCTGACCTTGAACTTTTCCACTGCCATGGTACAGCCTGAGGCAAGCAAGAAGAACAACATCTCATATTGGTCAGTCTACAATGGCATTAACATTGAATTTTCCAAATTCACCCACTATGTTCCTTTCCCACTCCCACCAAATCACCCAGGATTTTTTCTCTTTCCAATCCTCCCCTCCCTCGTTAGCAAGACGTTACCCTCCCTCACTTAATGTCATTAGCTTATCACCCACATACCTATCCACTTGGGTTTTTTTCTTCCTAGGTTCACCTTTTTATCCCCTCCCCCACCCCATGCCATCCACCCATTGTCCCTGTGTTATCTAGTTCCGCTTATTACCTTCCAGCCTCTGTCCCAACCTTCCTCACTCCCTTACCCACCACCTGGCTCCATCTTTCTACCCCCCAAATGTCATCATCTGGTTCTATCTATCGCCTACCAGCCCCTGTCTCATCCCTTTACCTCACTTCTTTATACTGGCTATCATCCCTCCACACTCTTAAATTTGCCTCTCCAGATGCTGCTCGAAATGCTGAGTTCCTCCAGCAGTTATTTTTTTTAATGGTGCTGAGTTTTGCTGGTAGTTCTAATAGGAACCACTGTTCAGCCTTTCTGGCTTTCATGCATACACTGTGGCAGATGGTTATATGTGACTTATAGGTGATTATTTTGCCAGATCTGTCCATTGCCTGGGCAAGTGACCTGTCTGAAGAAGGGTCCTGACGTGAATCATCACCTATCCATGTTCGTCAGAGACGCTGCCTGATCCGCTGAGTTTCTCCAGCACTTTATGCCTATCTGTCAGTTGCCTCCACTGCTAGAATCTAAACGGAATCAAATGGAAGAGGTCAGTCTTGTTCAGTTGCCTCAACATTACTTGGATCCTGCTCAAAGACTGGGTAAAATGTTTTCATAAAAAAATATATATTCATGAAGGGTGGTGTATGCCTTTGAATATTTAAGTATTTTTTGATTGATTTTAAATGTAGCTAATTTCAATAAAACTACTCTAATTTGATCCAATTTCTAAAGAAACTCACCTGTAGTTCTGTCTGATAAATACTTTTAGCAGCAATTACACAGGCTTCAATATCCTTATCAAATCTGGACCATTAAACATTATTGTAACTAATGCATTCATTTTAACCGCATTATTGTTCTCATGTTGCTTTAATGGCAACTCCAGTGAGTCATCAACATTTGCAATCATCGCGGTGCAAAAACCATCTCAGTCGATGCCCAATTAAAATGTGACGGCCATTTTTAATATTTCAGATAACATTTACATCAACTAATTGTTGGTAGCTTTCAGCATTCCATTTTATTTAGGATTCTGCAGGCGTTTCTCTGTGCAGCAACACATCATCATCCCTATCATTCACATCTTTTCTTGCTCTGACTTTATTTCACTTCTACTCTGCTCTCTCAGAGCTATTCGTGAAGATGTCTGCCTTGGTATTAACCCCAGCCCTCTCTGATGAATGCTACTTCTAACAGGACCTCTTGCATCAAGTCCAAGCTTATCCTATTGTTTGCTTGAATTGTGTTTTACATAGACAGCTTTTGATTTGACACACTTTTACCTCCTTATCTTTGGCATCATTGCCAGATAACCAAATTTGTAAAGTCTTCGTTTCATCTTGTTTATTTTTTCACAGTTCTTTTAAAATGGCAGCGCAAGTTGAGAAACCTATTCAACAAAAAACATAAATTACAAAATCAGAAGTGCTATACCTTTACAAATTCCTAGAAAAAAGGACTGCAGATGCTGGTTTACACAAAAGGACATAAAGTGCTGGAGTAACTTAACGGGCCAGACATCATCTCTGGAAAACATGGAAAAATTGTGCTTTTATAGGACCCAAAACTCCACCTATTCATGTTCTGCAGATATGCTGCCTGACCAGCTGAGTTACTCCATCACTTTGTGTCCATTTTAGAAATCCCTGATATAACCACATTTGGAATGTTGTATCCAATTCCAAACATTGCACATTAGGAAGGATGTTAATGCTTTGGACACTTGTCTGGTTTACTAGAACAATACCTGAGGTGAGGGACTTAAGTAATATTGGAAAGGCAGAAGTATGATTCTTTACGTTAGAACTGAGAAGGATAAGGAATAATTTTATCGAGTTGTCCAAAAATAGGAGGACTTCTGATGAAGTAAATAAGAGAAGCTGGTTGTATTGCAGTTGAATTGATAAGAAGTGGACAGCAATTAATAATTGATCCATGGAATAGTTAAGGAGAATGTTTTTTATATGGTGGGCTGGACCTTACAACAACTAGCATGCCGAGCTTTGGTAACACAATTTCTTCTGATCTGCTCCAGCACTCAATCTACTAATAGATGGCAGGGTTTCAGATGATTGATTGATTGATTGAAAGATACAGTATGGAAACAGGGTCTTTGGCTCACCGAATCCACGCTGACCATTGATCATTCATTCACACACATTCTATTTTATCCCCTCTCACAGCTACTCCCTACACACGCCGGGTAATTTACGGAGGCCAATTAATCTACAAACCCAGATGTCTTTGGGATGTGGGAAGAAACTGGAGTACGAGGAGGAAACCTATACGGTCACAGGAAGAATGTACCGTCAGGTCAGTGTCAAACTCAGGCCTCTGGTGCTAATGGGCATATGCTATGTGACATTCTGACCATTATAAGTTTGTAGGTAACATGTATTGTTACCAGGGAGTGACTGAATGCCAATGGAACCGTTTGGAATTATCTGCCACAGCTGACTCAATTTAGGTGGGCCAATCATCCACAAACAGACTAGCTCAGAAAATCATGATAATAGTTATTCTGAAACTGTTTATTCCTTAAAAGAGAGTTAATGGTAAGTACCAATAGAAGTCTGGTCACTGATAAATGGGAAATTAATAGTTTGAAAGCTTAACAGAGACTGAAAAATATATTCCATTAGTAAAAGTGCATTCCTATTTATGATCAGTGCCCTGTGTGGCAATTTAAATACTACAGTGGTGTTGTAAATGTTTCAAAGGACCTTAATAAAACAATATAATAACATTGTCTTAAAATTATTATTCATTAATTTACGGAGGCCAATTAATCTACAAACCCACCGCTTTCACATCCGGCCACTTATTAAAACTTGAAAAGGTCATGTCATTTATCAGTTCATTACACATCACATCAGATCAAAATATCATCTTGGGGTATTTTGAAGCTTCACTATGCAATGGATTTGGCACAAAAGAATACATTTAAATCACGCTCGGAAACACGGTGAGATAAAATTGTTGTAAAATAAATGGGAATAAACTTTGTTTTCCATCACCTATCCTGGCAATCTCAGCACTCAAAACAATTGGTCCAGTTTTAGGTTTAAGTTTAGGTTTATTATTGTCACATGTGAAAAGCTTTGTTTTGCATGCTATCCAAACCGATCAGATATTACATTCCCAGTGAATGGCAGGGCTCTGAGGAGTGTTGTAGAGCAGAGGGATCTAGGAGTGCAGGTACATAGTCCTTTGAAAATAGCGTCACAGGTAGATAGGCTGGTCAAGAAGGCTTATGGCATATTGGCACATCAGTTAGATTATTGAGTATAGAAGTCGGGATGTTATGTTACAGTTGTACAACACATTGGCGAGGCCATCTTTGGAGAATGGTGTTCAGTTTTGGTCACCCAGGGAAATATGTTGTTAAGCTGAAAAAGGTTCAGAAAAGATTTACGGGGATGTTGCCGGCACTGGAGGGCATAAGCTATAGAGAGAGTTTGAGCAGGCTAAGACTTTATTCTTTGGAGTGCAGGAGGATGAAGGGTGTAGTGGTGTATAAGATCATGAGGGGAATTGATAATGTTAATGCACTGCCTTTACCCAGAGTAGGGGAATCAAGAATAGAGGACATAGGAATAAGGTGAGCGGAGAAAGATAAGAACCTGAGGCGTAACATTTTCACAAGAAGGGTGGTGGGTGTATGAAACGAGCTGCCAAAGAAGGTAGCTGAGCCAGGTACTATCACAACATTTAAAAGACATTTGGACTGGTACATGGATAGGAAAGGTTTAGAAGGACATGGGACAAATGGAAGTAGGTGGGTCTGGAGTAGAGGGGGCATCTTGGTCGGCATGGGCAAGTTGGGCAGAAGAGACTGTTTCCATGCTGTATGACTATCATCTCATATCATATCATATCATATCATATATCTATATTACTAAAAGTCTGATCTCGACCACTTCCTGGTGTTCTGTATATTGATTTTAGAAATAAAGCTGTCACTTATGGCTGTGATTTTTTGCCATCTTACTCAGAGTCCCACTCCGCTGCGCAGGACAAAAGGATTTTTCCCATCGATGAAAAATAAAAGAGTTATTAGTGTTTAAAAAATGTTGAGATTCTAACCGGTTAATCTCTTCCCTGTACGGGGACCCGACTTTTTGCCTGTCGGGTCTCTGATGTCGTTGGGCCTAACATCGTGGAGCCAGCAGCGGCCTCCAACCAGAACCAACCTAAGGGCTCCAGTCGCAGAGCCTGCGGAATTCAAAGCGGGGAGAGATGTGGTGGTGCGCAGCTGCGACCCGACTTCGGAGCTTCAGAGCTTCGGAGGCTCCAGCCGCAGGCAAAGTGGACGGTGACATCGGGAACTCGCAGGTCCCTGGTGGGTGACTGCTTTTCGGAGCTCCCGCAACGGCAAATTCTCCCGCCGGAATGCAGGGTTTAAATGACTCGGAGTGGGGCCTATCATCGCCATGCGTAGCTGAACGGCCGTGGGATTTACCATCGCCCGCCGGTGCTTTAACATCGTGAGCCCCAGTCGCCTCGACGCTGCAATTGGACTGCTGGACGGCGGGAGAAGAACAAAGGGAAGAGATAAGACTTTTGCCTTCCATCACAGTGAGGAGGTGTTGGAGATTCCCTGTGACGGTTGTTTGTGTAAATTGTGTTAAGTGTGGGTCTTGGGTATTTTTGTAATGTTAAGACGGTAAAAAATGCAATTTTGTTCAAACCAAGCTGTTTGAATGACAATAAAAGGCATTCTATTCTATTCTATACCTTTCCGAAATAGCATTGTTATCAGCACGCTTTGGAATTCACCACAGATTTTAATTTGGTGGGGTATGTAATGTAAATTATTTGCCTTAAACTTGAATTCTATCCATCTCCAACAGTATAATACACAAATATTGGACACAATTCAAATTTATCACAATTTTTAATGAAAGGTTCAGTTAAAATAACTGCAAAAGATTCTTCTAGTTTTGTCTCCAAGTGGTAACAGATATCTGATCTAATGCATCAACTTATGTAGTTTATTCTGAACCACTGCAGCCTGTATAAGCTTTTATCATGGTGTAATTGCATATCAATGTAGTCCCAGGAACTGCTTTCCATTATGTGTTGAAGTACCAAGTAGTAATAATAACAGGAAGACACAAAATGCTGGAGTAACTCAGCGGGGCAGGCAGCATCTCTGGAGAGAAGGAATGCGTCATGTTTCGGGTTGAGACCTTTCTTCAGATTGATGTCAGGGGAGTGTGCATCCCGCCCACGCCCGTATGAAGCTTTTTAAAAAAGGGGGGAGGTGGGGGGGGCCTGACAAGATTACAAATATTTTATATGAAATAATGTGCGCGCAGTGCACATCATGAGCGCGAAGTGCGAAGCCCCTCGCGGCTGGGATCTGGGGTTTTAGATGCTCTCAGGTGCATTCTGAGCCTTATTTTGGAGCATTTTTGCACCACATTTATGACCAATATTTTGGTAATAATTTTGGTTTAGTCAAGAGTAATGAGTGGGTGGAATGGGATGATTGGGGTCATTGTTGTATACACTATTTTAAACCAAGAATTGAAGGCTGAGCGCGCCGACCAGCTGTGGATGTCCTGTCAACGGAACCTGGAAGCACTGACCGACCTTCCTGCGGCGTCGGGAGGCACGGAGCAGGTCGGGGCTGCTATTGACCGGGTCTCGGCTGCTCCCAGACAACCTCTGTGGCGGAATCCGGCCACCATCGGGAATTCCAGCGCAGGCACGTCTCTCCAGCACGGCCCGTCGGCAATTCCATCCGACACCAGCAGAGGCCCCTGTGGTGCAGCCCAGCCAAATTCACCTGCTATTCTACCAGACACCAGTAGAGAGGGTTGGTGCTATTATCACCACCACTGGGGTGCTGCAGCCAGGCAATGTCACCCACCTTGTGCGTTCCCGTGAAACGCAGGGGCTGGTCCTCAGTGATTCCTTTGGCGGCTGGCCATGTTCATCGCGTGTTCGCCTGGGATCACCACACGGGGGACAGTCCCTCATGGACACTGGGGCGGAGGTGAGTGTGCTGCCTCTGTCCATCGTAGACATATGGGCGGGCAAACGGGGCCCCGTCCTCACCGCGGCGAACGGGAGCGCTATTCGCACCTACACAGTTCGCACCATCTCCCTCAACGTTGGCCACAGCTGCTTTTTGGGGGAGTTTGTCATCGCCAATGTTTCCCAGGCACTGTTGGGTGCTGACTTCCTTTGAGCCCATTCACTCCTCGTGGATGTCAAGCTGCATCGCCTGGTGTACTCCATCACGCCATCCCTCGGCAGCGGTTTGACCACATTCACGTGGATATTGTGGGGCCGCTGCCGCCGTCCCGGGGCATGACCTACCTCTTCACCGTGGTGGACCACTTCACACGGTGGCCTAAAGTCATTCTGTTGGCTGATTCCTCAACGGTCACTTGTGCTTGGGCCTTGGTGGCGCATTGGATCGGCCGGTTCGCGGTGCAGCAGGACAAAACATCCGACCGGTGGACTCAGTTCACGTCGGAACTGTGGTCAGCCATGGGACGGCTCCTGGGGATTTGCCTACAGTACACAATGGCGTATCATCCTCAGGCGAACGGCCTGGTGGAGCGGTTTCACCGCCAACTCAAGGATGCCCTGAAGGCACGGCTCAATGATCCGGACTGGGTAGACGCTCTGCCGTGGGTTTTGCCGGGGATCCGCACTGCACCCAAGGAGGACTTGGCCTCCTTCTCTGCCGAGTAGGTGTATGGGTCTCCATTGACGGTGCCCAGGGAGTTCATCCC